>NC_086451.1:474174754-474252254 GCF_028390025.1 Pseudophryne corroboree
GTGCACTGCAGGAGGGGCAGATGTAACATGTGCAGAGAGAGTTAGATTTGGGTGGGTTATTTTGTTTCTGTGCAGGGTAAATTCTGGCTGATTTATTTTTACACTGCAATTTAGATTTCAGTTTGAACACACCGCACCCAAATCTAACTCTCTCTGCACATGTTACATCTGCCCCCCCTCCGCAGTGCACATGGTTTTGCTCAACTGATAAATCTGCTGCTACAACAATCAACTCTGAATTACCACCTATATGGTGATAGAAATTCAGAGATATTAGTTGCATATATTTGCAAATACATTTATAAGCTGCCGAGCCCTTTCACGGCTTCTCTGATTATTGGCAGTCCCTACACTGCGTCATACCAGTGCCCACTTCGGGCCATGTAATTGTCTATTGTAAGGCCTCATGATAAAATTCTTTTGACTTGCAGTATCAACTCTATGCTGATGATACTCAAATCTACCTTTCCTCCCTGACCTCTCCTCCACCGTAAAAGGAGCTGGGCCCATAGGCCAGTGCCTACTCTGCCTATCTGATAAT
Organism: Pseudophryne corroboree; assembly: GCF_028390025.1. Taxonomy (NCBI): domain Eukaryota; kingdom Metazoa; phylum Chordata; class Amphibia; order Anura; family Myobatrachidae; genus Pseudophryne; species Pseudophryne corroboree. Next base: position 474,175,296 of record NC_086451.1, read on the forward strand.
CCGGTACTGGTAAATGACCAGCTAATCAGCTCCTAACTGCCATGTCACAGGCTGTGTTTGAAAAATGACAGTTAGGAGCTGATTGGCTGGTACTTTATCTCTCTTTATCCCTCTCCACTTTATTTCTTGTTAAGGCATAATACATTTGGCCCACTGTGCCCAGTTCATGGGTCAGTATACAATATAGAGCGCAGTTCCTGGTGGCTGGAGCTGGGAGAGGACCACAGCAGGAGGAGAGATTAGAATTCCGGGCCATTCCTTTAGATCTGAGGTCTCTTTGTACATGGATTCTCTATGGGGCGCACACATGTGGTCATTATTCTAATTGTATGAGGAAGGAGGAGCACAGCTTTGGTCATGAGTGTAATATAGGGATGGGGGGCAGTTCTGTGGCATGGTTATAATTGAGGGGGAGTAGCTTGCTCTGGGGTATGAATAACATTCAAATAAAAGGGGCCCTGTCAGATATGGGCTATGCTTGTAATTTAGGAAAGAGGTGGGGGGGTTTCAGATCTGGGTCTGATTTTAAATGGGAGGAATTGATGATTTCTTTACCAATATACAGTAAGACGGGCACAATTTTGCTCAAATTGTAGCAGACTATTTTTCGAGTTTAAATAAATAAGTTTTATGCCAAGTCAGTACAGAAATATTCATTTTTCTTATTACATATACAGTGGGACTTTAGTGGTTGATTTATAAAGCACAGTACAGAGTGGAGAAGTGAACTAGTGAAGTAGTTACCAATAGCAACTAATCAGCATCTACTTGTACTTCAAAAATTCTACATCAAAGCTAATTGGTTGCCATTGGCAACTTCTCTATTGGTCCACTTTTTGCCACTCCATTTTTACATGAAGGTGCGGCAGAGCCACTTGCTTGCGTTTGCCTCCCAGGCTAAAGGTTTCCAGTCAGCCCCTGATAGTAAAGGGCGGATACAGTGCGGGTGGGATATAATGCGAGTAGACATGCCAGCTGTAGCCTAGAAGTAATAATGCACTTACTGTGACAGCAGGTAGGAGGGTTCCCCCCAATGCCCTCAGTGGTATCTGTGAGGATGATGATGGACCAAACACTGGTATTTCTCTGCAGGACAGCAGCTGCCTGTAGGGATAAGAATTTTGGAATCCATTGGCTGGGAGCAGTAAGAACGGCTCCCTCAGCCAATCATCAGTCAGCCCATTGATTTTAATCGGACTTGGCTCCCGAATCCAAAACCTGCAACATCCGAGATCCGAAGATGACGTTTTGCCTTGTTAACAGATCTGAGGCAAGCCGGGAGATCCTATTCCCAGCTCGGATCCCCTTGGATCTAGGAAGTTGCGGTGGGCTCGGCTCTCTGAGTCCACTCAACTCTACCAGTAATGATGCTGGGGCTATTACAGCAGGAGATTTAAGATGTCATTTGAGAGGTGGAAAATAATGGCAAAATTTTGGATTCCAATGCACAGTATGGGAGGGAAGGCAATACCGATAATGCATTTATTAGTGAACAGATCTTTATTATATACAATTCATTTCAACATTTATTTATAATTTTTTTTTTTTTTTTCATTTTAAATAAACAACTTCAATAATTCTTTACCTTGTAATGCTCAGAGAATAGTAATAGATAATGAATGCCACAGCTCATACACGGAATAAGAGGAGGTTACCCTGCAGGTGGTCAGCATTGAGTAATGAGGAGATTTCAGATAGTGACCCGATTAGCCTAGAAAATGGCGGGAAGCTCGGCTGATTTTATTCCGTAATAACCTGCGATGCTTTCAGACATTAGCTAAAAAGATATCTCCAACATTCAATTGTATTAGAAAGAAGTTATTTTTCAGTTACTGTACACAATCCATAGATAGCGGCAGATGTACAAGGAGTGAGACCAGTGTTGTTCTAAGCTTCTTAGAAGTACACACAATGTAAAATATCATTAGGTATCTGACAGGGTCCGCTTAGCTGATATTCTGATGATCTCCTGTCAATCATAAATAGCACTCATTAATCAGGCAGAGCGCAGGCTGTCATTCTGCATCTTAAACAACATAGTACAGAACCTTGATGATATCACTAGATCTCAGTACAGAACCTCAATGAGTCACTAGATCCCAGTACAGAACCCCAGTGATGTCACTAAATCCCAGTACAGAGCCTCAATGATGTCACTAGATCCCAGTACAGAACCCCAGTGATGTCACTAGATCCCAGTACAGGACTCCAGTGATGACACTAAATCCCAGTACAGAACCCCAGTGATGTCACTAAATCCCAGTACAGAACCTCAATGATGTCACTAGATCTCAGTACAGAACCTCAGCGATGTCACTAGATATCAGTACAGAACCTCAGCGATGTCACTAGATCCCAGTACAGAGCCTCAATGATGTCACTAGATCCCAGTACAGAACCCCAGTGATGTCACTAAATCCCAGTACAGAACCTCAATGATGTCACTAGATCCCAGTATAGCACCCCAGTGATGTCACTAGATCCCAGTACAGAACCCCAGTGATGACACTAAATCCCAGTACAGAACCCCAGTGATGTCACTAAATCCCAGTACAGAACCTCAATGATGTCACTAGATCCCAGTACAGAACCTCAATGATGTCACTAGATCCCAGTACAGAACCCCAGTGATGACACTAAATCCCAGTACAGAACCCCAGTGATGTCATTAGATCCCAGTACAGAACCTCGATGATGTCACTAGATCCCAGTACAGAACCTCACCGATGTCACTAGATCCCAGTACAGAACTGCAGTGGTGTCACTAGATCCCAGTACAGAACCTCAATGATGTCACTAGATCCCAGTACAGAACCCCAGTGATGTCATTAGATCCCAGTACAGAACTTCAATGAGGTCACTAGATCCCAGTATAGAACCTCACCGATGTCACTAGATCCCAGTACAGAACTGCAGTGATGTCACTAGATCCCAGCACAGAACTGCAGTGATGTCACTAGATTCCAGTACAGAATTGCAGTGATGTCACTAGATCCCAGTACAGAACTACAGTGATGTCACTAGATCCCAGATTTAGAATTATATAGCACCTGCTTATACTGTTGCGCTTCACAATTGTAAACAAAACAATCTGAAAGCAAAACTGAGGTACAGTAGAATGTATCAACTCTAAAAATGCGGTCAGACCTCAGAAAATTACTGTTTTGGGAGGTTTGCGTCATTCTCCATATGGATACAAAGTAATCACAGTACTTGTATGGTATGGATACACAGTAATCACAGTACATGTATGTTATGGATACAAAGTAATCACAGTACTTGTATGTTATGGGTACACAGTAATCACAGTACTTGTATGGTATGGGTACACAGTAATCACAGTACATGTATGTTATGGGTACACAGTAATCACAGTACTTGTATGGTATGGGTACACAGTAATCACAGTACATGTATGTTATGGGTACACAGTAATCACAGTACTTGTATGTTATGGGTACACAGTAATCACAGTACTTGTATGTTATGGGTACACAGTAATCACAGTACTTGTATGGTATGGGTACACAGTAATCACAGTACTTGTATGGTATGGGTACACAGTAATCACAGTACATGTATGTTATGGGTACACAGTAATCACAGTACATGTATGTTATGGGTACACAGTAATCACAGTACATGTATGTTATGGGTACACAGTAATCACAGTACTTGTATGGTATGGGTACACAGTAATCACAGTACATGTATGTTATGGGTACACAGTAATCACAGTACTTGTATGTTATGGGTACACAGTAATCACAGTACTTGTATGTTATGGGTACACAGTAATCACAGTACTTGTATGTTATGGATACACAGTAATCACAGTACTTGTATGTTATGGGTGCACAGTAATCACAGTACTTGTATGGTATGGGTACACAGTAATCACAGTACTTGTATGTTATGGGTACACAGTAATCACAGTACTTGTATGTTATGGGTACACAGTAATCACAGTACTTGTATGTTATGGGTACACAGTAATCACAGTACTTGTATGTTATGGGTACACAGTAATCACAGTACTTGTATGTTATGGATACAAAGTAATCACAGTACTTGTATGGTATGGGTACACAGTAATCACAGTACATGTATGTTATGGGTACACAGTTATCACAGTACTTGTATGTTATGGATACACAGTAATCACGGTACTTGTATGTTATGGATACACAGTAATCACAGTACTTGTATGTTATGGATACACAGTAATCACAGTACATGTATGTTATGGGTACACAGTAATCACAGTACTTGTATGGTATGGGTACACAGTAATCACAGTACTTGTATGTTATGGGTACACAGTAATCACAGTACTTGTATGTTATGGATACACAGTAATCACAGTACATGTATGGTATGGATACACAGTAATCACAGTACTTGTATGTTATGGATACACAGTAATCACAGTACATGTATGGTATGGATACACAGTAATCACAGTACTTGTATGTTATGGGTACACAGTAATCACAGTACTTGTATGTTATGGATACACAGTAATCACAGTACTTGTATGTTATGGATACACAGTAATCACAGTACTTGTATGTTATGGATACACAGTAATCACAGTACTTGTATGGTATGGGTACACAGTAATCACAGTACTTGTATGATATGGGTACACAGTAATCACAGTACTTGTATGTTATGGATACACAGTAATCACAGTACTTGTATAGTATGGGTACACTAATCACAGTACTTGTATGATATGGGTACACAGTAATCACAGTACTTTTGTGTTATGGGTACACAGTAATCACAGTACTTTTGTGTTATGGGTACACAGTAATCACAGTACTTGTATGGTATGGATACACAGTAATCACAGTACTTGTATGGTATGGATACAAAGTAATCACAGTACTTGTATGTTATGGATACACAGTAATCACAGTACTTGTATGGTATGGATACAAAGTAATCACAGTACTTGTATGTTATGGATACACAGTAATCACAGTACTTGTATGTTATGGATACACAGTAATCACAGTACTTTTGTGTTATGGGTACACAGTAATCACAGTACTTGTATGGTATGGATACACAGTAATCACAGTACTTGTATGGTATGGGTACACAGTAATCACAGTACTTGTATGGTATGGGTACACAGTAATCACAGTACATGTATGTTATGGGTACACAGTAATCACAGTACTTTTGTGTTATGGGTACACAGTAATCACAGTACTTGTATGTTATGGGTACACAATAATCACAGTACTTGTATGTTATGGATACACAGTAATCACAGTACTTTTGTGTTATGGGTACACAGTAATCACAGTACTTGTATGGTATGGATACACAGTAATCACAGTACATGTATGGTATGGATACACAGTAATCACAGTACTTGTATGTTATGGGTACACAGTAATCACAGTACTTGTATGTTATGGATACACAGTAATCACAGTACTTGTATGTTATGGATACACAGTAATCACAGTACATGTATGGTATGGATACACAGTAATCACAGTACTTGTATGTTATGGATACACAGTAATCACAGTACATGTATGGTATGGATACACAGTAATCACAGTACTTGTATGTTATGGGTACACAGTAATCACAGTACTTGTATGTTATGGGTACACAGTAATCACAGTATTTGTATGGTATGGATACACAGTAATCACAGTACTTTTGTGTTATGGGTACACAGTAATCACAGTACTTGTATGGTATGGATACACAGTAATCACAGTACTTTTGTGTTATGGGTACACAGTAATCACAGTACTTGTATGGTATGGATACACAGTAATCACAGTACTTTTGTGTTATGGATACACAGTAATCACAGTACTTGTATGGTATGGGTACACAGTAATCACAGTACTTGTATGTTATGGATACACAGTAATCACAGTACTTTTGTGTTATGGGTACACAGTAATCACAGTACTTGTATGTTATGGGTACACAATAATCACAGTACTTGTATGGTATGGGTACACAGTAATCACAGTACTTGTATGTTATGGGTACACAGTAATCACAGTACTTGTATGTTATGGGTACACAGTAATCACAGTACTTGTATGGGTATGGATACACAGTAATCACAGTACTTGTATGTTATGGATACACAGTAATCACGGTACTTGTATGTTATGGATACACAGTAATCACAGTACTTGTATGTTATGGATACACAGTAATCACAGTACTTGTATGTTATGGATACACAGTAATCACAGTACTTGTATGTTATGGATACACAGTAATCACAGTACTTGTATGTTATGGATACACAGTAATCACAGTACTTTTGTGTTATGGGTACACAGTAATCACAGTACTTGTATGGCATGGATACACAGTAATCACAGTACTTGTATGTTATGGGTACACAGTAATCACAGTACTTGTATGTTATGGATACACAGTAATCACAGTACTTGTATGTTATGGATACACAGTAATCACAGTACTTTTGTGTTATGGGTACACAGTAATCACAGTACTTGTATGGCATGGATACACAGTAATCACAGTACTTGTATTGCATGGATACACAGTAATCACAGTACTTGTATGGCATGGATACACAGTAATCACAGTACTTGTATGTTATGGATACACAGTAATCACAGTACTTTTGTGTTATGGGTACACAGTAATCACAGTACTTGTATGTTATGGGTACACAGTAATCACAGTACTTGTATGTTATGGGTACACAGTAATCACAGTACTTGTATGTTATGGGTACACAGTAATCACAGTACTTGTATGGTATGGGTACACAGTAATCACAGTACTTGTATGTTATGGGTACACAGTAATCACAGTATTTGTATGGTATGGATACACAGTAATCATAGTACTTTTGTGTTATGGGTACACAGTAATCACAGTACTTGTATGTTATGGGTACACAGTAATCACAGTACTTGTATGTTATGGGTACACAGTAATCACAGTACTTGTATGGTATGGGTACACAGAAATCACAGTACTTGTATGGTATGGATACACAGTAATCACAGTACTTGTATGTTATGGGTACACAGACAGTAATCCCAGTACTTGTATGGTATGGATACACAGTAATCACAGTACTTTTGTGTTATGGGTACACAGTAATCACAGTACTTGTATGTTATGGGTACAAAGTAATCACAGTACTTGTATGTTATGGGTACACAGTAATCACAGTACTTGTATGTTATGGGTACATAGTAATCACAGTACTTGTATGTTATGGGTACACAGTAATCACAGTACTTGTATGTTATGGGTACACAGTAATCACAGTACTTGTATGTTATGGGTACACAGTAATCACAGTACTTGTATGTTATGGGTACACAGTAATCACAGTACTTGTATGTTATGGGTACACAGTAATCACAGTACTTGTATGTTATGGGTACACAGTAATCACAGTACTTGTATGTTATGGGTACACAGTAATCACAGTACTTGTATGGTATGGATACACAATAATCACAGTATTTGTATGTTATGGATACACAGTAATCTAAGTACTTGTATGTTATGGGTACACAGTAATCACAGTACTTGTATGTTATGTATACACAGTAATCACAGTATATGTATGTTATGTATACACAGTAATCACAGTACTTGTATGTTATGGATACACAGTAATCACAGTACTTGTATGTTATGGATACACAGTAATCACAGTACTTGTATGTTATGGATACACAGTAATCACAGTACTTGTATGTTATGGGTACACAGTAATCACAGTACTTGTATGTTATGGGTACACAGTAATCACAGTACCTGTATGTTATGGGTACACAGTAATCACAGTACTTGTATGGTATGGGTACACAGAAATCACAGTACTTGTATGGTATGGGTACACAGAAATCACTGTACTTGTATGGTATGGGTACACAGAAATCACAGTACTTGTATGGTATGGGTACACTATGGGGTACAGCACAAAAAATAACATCTTTTTTCACTTCTTTTCACTTTTCATCTACTTTCATTTGTTTTTACTTTTTTACTTTTCTTGACTTTTTTAAACTTTTTTTTTCTTTTTCTAACTCTGTAGCAAATGGACACTGGACAGTTGTGTCATGAGCACTGGAGCATATGAACTCTGGACAGGTGCTTTGTCAGCACTGGAGTAGATGGACACTGGACAGATGCATCAACACATGAGCAGATGGACACTAGACAGGTACGTCAGCCGCACTCGGTGGATGGACACTGAAGAGGTGCCTCGGGAGCATTGGAGAGGACGGACACTAGACAGGTGTGTCAGCAGCACTGGGGGAATGGACACTGGACAGGTGCGTCGGGAGCACTGGAGCAGATGGACACTGGACAGCCACTTTAGATGGACACAGCAAAGACACTTGTATGGATGGACACAGTGCCCCCACTTGTCTGAAGTCTGGATACAGCACAGCTACTGAAGTCTGGATACAGCACAGTCTGTACACCACACAGCCACAGAGTACAGTGCAGCACACAGCAGTGTGCCTGAGAACAGAGTGAAATGGCGCCAAGTCACTGCCGCAGGTCCCTTATATAGAATCCAAATCCCATGAGAATCTGCTGCTGGGATGATGATGTTTGGCCTCGATTTGGAATCCCACCTTAGCAGGAAAACGTGAGCCGTGGCTTGAATTGACTCGGATACTGGACGTTCAGATGATCTCAAATTCCAAGGAATCCGAACCGCCCATGGAGGTCATTCCGAGTCGTTCGCTCGGAAAATTTCTTCGCATCGCAGCGTTTTTACGCTTAGTGCGCATGCGCAATGTCCGCACTGCGACTGCGCCAAGTAAATTTGCTATGAAGTTTGGATTTTTACTCACGGCTTTTTCTTCGCTCAGGCGATCGTAGTGTGATTGACAGGAAATGGGTGTTACTGGGCGGAAACAGGCCGTTTTATGGGCGTGTGGGAAAAAACACTACCGTTTCCGGAAAAAACGCGGGAGTGGCTGGAGAAACGGAGGAGTGTCTGGGCGAACGCTGGGTGTGTTTGTGACGTCAAACCAGGAACGATAAGCACTGAACTGATCGCAGATGCCGAGTAAGTCTGAAGCTACTTTGAAACTGCTACGAGATGTGTAATCGCAATATTGCGAATCTTTCGTTCGCAATTTTAAGAAGCTAAGATTCACTCCCAGTAGGCGGCGGCTTAGCGTGTGCAATACTGCTAAAATCGCCTTGCGAGCGAACAACTCGGAATGAGGGCCCATGTCTAGTAACAGCATTCATATATAGTGCCCGGATTTCAAGTTTACAGTATACAGGTTGAGTATCCCATATCCAAATATTCCGAAATACGGAATATTCCGAAATACGGACTTTTTTGAGTGAGAGTGAGATAGTGAAACCTTTGTTTTCTGATGGCTCAATGTACACAAACTTTGTTTAATACACAAAGTTATTAAAAATATTGTATTAAATGACCTCCAGGCTGTGTGTATAAGGTGTATTTGAAACATAAATGAATTGTGTGAATGTAGACACACTTTGTTTAATGCACAAAGTTATAAAAAATATTGGCTAAAATTACCTTCAGGCTGTGTGTATAAGGTGTATATGTAACATAAATGCATTCTGTGCTTAGATTTAGGTCCCATCACCATAATATCTCATTATGGTATGCAATTATTCCAAAATACGGAAAAATCCCATATCCAAAATACCTCTGGTCCCAAGCATTTTGGATAAGGGAGACTCAACCTGTATATTATAACTGGAGTTTACTAGTGCCAGATATTTCTTATTGGTCCAGCCGGGATGTAATGATAAAAAGTTTTAGGTGGACTATGTGATCCAGCCATACAGCAATGTTGGTCTGGGGTCAGTGGATTGTGTGTACAAATAGAACATATGTAAGTTTTGTATGAACTGTGTAATTGCATACAGTGTCGGACTGGGTCTATGAAGGGCTGACCCATGCAGTGGTAGGGGCCCATGCATAGGGGTGCGGCCAACCACCACATTGGTTTATATAACTATTAGAGACTGCATGGGTGGGGCCCTTGTTATATATACTGTACACTATTGCCATACCTCCCAACTGTCCCGATTTTCGCGGGACAGTCCCTTTTTTTGGGACTGTCCCGCTGTCCCACCCGCGGGCCGCAGTGTCCCGCGGTGGGGGGGGGGGGGGGGGCAGTTGGGAGGCTCCTGCACTCGCTGCTCTGCTTAGGGGGGGCAGACAGTAGGGCCCACCGGGGGTTTCCCCTGTTCCCCTGTGGGCCAGTCCAGCCCTGATTGCACAGAATAACTAACGTTGGTTGCCAGTATGATTCAGGAATTTGCCGATAGAGATACGTTTCAATGGAACCCCACTGGTTCAGTTAGATTTTATTCACTTGCTTTTGAATGGAACAGATTGCAGCTCAAAGGAAACTTGTAAAAGTTATAATAGATCAGGGCCATTTACATGGCCACTCCTGACAGTGCTGGGGGGGGGGGCACTTATGTTGGTGCAAAGATGTAGCTTGTAGTATTGTATTCCTACAATTCTCCAACGAGCACTCATCCTACTGAGCTCCAAGTTCCAGGTGCCTCATCAGTTGCTTAGATGCTTTTATTAAGTTCTGTTTTAGCTGTATCATGTTTCTTTTCAGCACAAGGAAGATACTATGGGGGGTCATTCCGAGTTGTTCGCTCGGTAAATTTCATCGCATCGCAGCGATTTTCCGCTTAGTGCGCATGCGCAATATTCGCACTGTGACTGCGCCAAGTAAATTTGCTATGCAGTTAGGAATTTTACTCACGGCTTTTTCATCGTTCAGGCGATCGTAATGTGATTGACAGGAAGTGGGTGTTTCTGGGCGGAAACAGGCCGTTTTATGGGCGTGTGAGAAAAAACGCTACAGTTTCTGGGAAAAACGCGGGAGTGGCTGGAGAAACGGAGGAGTGGCTGGGCGAACGCTGGGTGTGTTTGTGACGTCAAACCAGGAACGACAAGCTCTGAACTGATCGCAGATGCCGAGTAAGTCTGGAGCTACTCAGAAACTGCACAGAGATGTCTTTTCGCAATATTGCGAATCTTTCGTTCGCAATTTTACTATGCTAAGATTCACTCCCAGTAGGCGTAGGCTTAGCGTGTGCAAAGCTGCTAAAAACGGCTTGCGAGCGAACAACTCGGAATGACCCCCAATGGGCTGGAAACTGCTTAAGACATCTCCTATATATTAGCCCAAGTCTGTGATTCTGTGCCTGGCCGTAACGCTGGGCGGAGTCACAGCGGTGGGCGGAGTCACAGAGCCCGCCCACCACATGTGCAGCAAGTCTCTGCTCCTGCTGCCTGTCCATCTCACCCCCCCCCCCCCCCCCCCCCCCCCCCGGCAACTCTGACTCCCCGGCCACGGCGCCGGCCGAACAACAACAGCTGCTGCCACAGGCATAGACATTAGGAGGGTGGCGCAGGAGAAGGCTTCATAGCCCTCCCTGCCCCGCGTACACAGACCCGCAGCCTCCTCCGCACACATCCAGCTGTCCGCTCTCCTGCTGTGACAGGAGCCGAGTGCTGCAGTGACGTCATCTCCTGCAGCACTCGCCTCCTGTCACACAGCCGGCACACACACTCCAGTCTCCGGGGGCTGCCAGCATCTACAGGCAAGCTGGAAACACCCCCGGAGCGAGAGAGAACATACCCGTGAGGCCACACTCCCTTTTACTTTAGGCCACGCCCCTGTTTCGCCGTGCGAGGGGGGGGGGGGGAGGAAATGTCATAGTACAGACTGCTCTCCCACACCTGGTGACGCCTCTGGATACTGGACTATTTCACAGCCTGCAGCAGCCACCCACAGCCCCAACGGTGAGTCCCTCCAACCATCCTAGCCACTCTATCTATGTCTGGTTGCCACTTTACACAAGTCCACCCCCTCCACTACTTCCCCCCTTTCTTCATCAGCTTCCTCACTGGGGACCCTCCCTACCGCCCCGCGTGTCTCTATCCCCTCCCTACCGCCCCACATCTCTCTGTCCCCTCCCTACCGCCCCGTGTCTCTGTCCCCTCCCTACCGCCCCGCGTATCTCTGTCCCCTCCCTACCGCCCCACCTCTCTGTCCCCTCCCTACCGCCCCGCGTCTCTCTGTACCCTCCCTACCACCCCACCTCTCTGTCCCCTCCCTACCGCCCCGCGTCTCTCTATCCCCTCCCTACCGCCCCACATCTCTCTGTCCCCTCCCTACCGCCCTGTGTCTCTGTCCCCTCTCTACCGCCCCGTGTCTCTCTGTCCCCTCCCTACCGCCCCACCTCTCTGTCCCCTCCCTACCGCCCAACCTCTCTGTCCCCTCCCTACCGCCCCGCGTCTCTCTTTCCCCTCCCTACCACCCCACGTCTCAGTATCCACTTCCTACCGCCCTACGTCTGTTTCCCCTCCTCCCTATGCCCCGCGTCTCTGTCCCCTCCCTACCGCCCGCGTCCCTCTATCCTCTCCCTACCGCCCCGTGTCTCTCTATCCCCTCTCTACCACCCCGCGTCTCTCTATCCCCTCTCTACCACCCCGCGTCTCTCTTTCCCCTCCCTACCGCCACGCGTCTCTCTGTCCCCTCCCTACCGCCCCACCTCTCTGTCCCCTCCCTACCGCCCCGCGTCTCTCTGTCCCCTCCCTACCGCCCCACGTCTCAGTATCCACTTCCTACCACCCTACGTCTGTTTCCCCTCCTCCCTATGCCCTGCATCTCTGTCCCCTCCCTACCGCCCCGCGTCCCTCTATCCCCTTCCTACCGCCCCGCGTCTCTCTATCCCCTCCCTACCACCCCACGTCTCTCTATCCCCTCCCTAACGCCCCGCGTCTCTCTTCCCCCTCCCTACCGCCCCGCGTCTCTCTTTCCCCTCCCTACTGCCCCGCGTCTCTGTATCCCCTCCCTACCGCCCCATGTTTCTGTATCCCCTCCCTACCGCCCCATGTCTCTGTATTCCCTCCTCCTACGCCTCTGTATCCCCACCCTACCACCCCGCGTCTTTCTATCCCCTCCCTAATGCCCCGCGTCTCTCTGTCCCCTCCCTACCGCCCCGCGTCTCTCTATCCCCTCCCTACCGCCCCACATCTCTCTGTCCCCTCCCTACCGCCCCGTGTCTCTGTCCCCTCCCTACCGCCCCGCGTCTCTCTGTCCCCTCCCTACCGCCCCACCTCTCTGTCCCCTCCCTACCGCCCGCGTCTCTCTATCCCCTCCCTAACGCCCCGCGTCTCTCTGTCCCCTCCCTACCGCCCCGCGTCTCTCTATCCCCTCCCTACCGCCCCACATCTCTCTGTCCCCTCCCTACCGCCCTGTGTCTCTGTCCCCTCCCTACCGCCCCGCGTCTGTCTGTCCCCTCCCTACCTCCCCACCTCTCTGTCCCCTCTCTACCGCCCCGCGTCTCTCTGTCCCCTCCCTACCGCCCCACCTCTCTGTCCCCTCCCTACCGCCCGCGTCTCTCTGTCCCCTCCCTACCACCACACCTCTCTGTCCCCTCCCTACCGCCCCGCGTCTCTCTATCCCCTCCCTACCGCCCCACATCTCTCTGTCCCCTCCCTACCGCCCCGTGTCTCTGTCCCCTCCCTACCGCCCCGCGTCTCTCTGTCCCCTCCCTACCGCCCCACCTCTCTGTCCCCTCCCTACCGCCCGCGTCTCTCTGTCCCCTCCCTACCGCCCAACCTCTCTGTCCCCTCCCTACCGCCCCGCGTCTCTCTTTCCCCTCCCTACCACCCCACGTCTCAGTATCACTTCCTACCGCCCTACGTCTGTTTCCCCTCCTCCCTATGCCCCGCGTCTCTGTACCCTCCCTACCGCCCCGCGTCCCTCTATCCCCTCCCTACCGCCCCGTGTCTCTCTATCCCCTCTCTACCACCCCGCGTCTCTCTATCCCCTCCCTACCGCCCCGCGTCTCTCTTTCCCCTCCCTACCGCCACGCATCTCTCTGTCCCCTCCCTACCGCCCGCGTCTCTCTGTCCCCTCCCTACCGCCCCACGTCTCAGTATCCACTTCCTACCGGCCTACGTCTGTTTCCCCTCCTCCCTATGCCCCGCGTCTCTGTCCCCTACCTACCGCCCCGCGTCCCTCTATCACCTTCCTACCGCCCCGCGTCTCTATATCCCCTCCCTACCACCCCGCGTCTCTCTATACCCTCCCTAACGCCCCGCGTCTCTCTTCCCCCTCCCTACCGCCCCGCGTCTCTCTTTCCCCTCCCTACCGCCCCGCGTCTCTGTATCCCCTCCCTACCGCCCCATGTCTCTGTATCCCCTCCCTACCGCCCCATGTCTCTTTATCCCCTCCTCCTACGCCTCTGTATCCCCACCCTACCACCCCGCGTCTCTCTATTCCCTCCCTAACGCCCCGCGTCTCTCTTTCCCCTCCCTACCGCCCCGCGTCTCTCTTTCCCCTCCCTACCGCCCCGCGTCTCTGAATCCCCTCCCTACCGCCCCATGTCTCTGTATCCCCTCCCTACCGCCCCATGTCTCTGTATCCCCTCCCTACCGCCCCATGTCTCTGTATCCCCTCCTCCCTACACCTCTGTATCCCAACCCTACAGCCCCGCTTCTCTCTATCCCCTCCCTACCGCCCTGCGTCTCTCTATCCCCTCCCTACCGCCCTGCGTCTCTGTATCCCCTCCCTACCGCCCTGCGTCTCTGTATCCCCTCCCTACCGCCCCGCGTCTCCCTATCCCCTCCCTACCGCCCCGCGTCTCTCTATTCCCTCCCTACCGCCCTGCGTCTCTGTATCCCCTCCCTACCGCCCTGCGTCTCTGTATCCCCTCCCTACCGCCCTGTGTCTCTGTATCCCCTCCCTACCGCCCTGCGTCTCTCTATCCCCTCCCTACCACCCTGCGTCTCTCTATCCCCTCCCTACCGCCCGCGTCTCTCTATCCCCTCCCTACCGCCCCGCGTCTCTCTATCCCCTCCCTACCACCCTTCGTCTCTCTATCCCCTCCCTACCGCTCTGCGTCTCTCTATCCCCTCCCTACCGCGTCTCTCTGTCCCCTCCCTACCGCGTCTCTCTGTCCCCTCCCTACCGCCCGCATCTGTCTGTCCCCTCCCTACCGCCCGCCTCTCTGTCCCATCCCTACCGCACGCGTCTCTCTGTCCCCTCCCTACCGCTCTGCGTCTCTCTGTCCCCTCCCTACCGCCCCGCGTCCCTCTATCACCTTCCTACCGCCCCGCGTCTCTCTATCCCCTCCCTACCACCCCGCGTCTCTCTATACCCTCCCTAACGCCCCGCGTCTCTCTTCCCCCTCCCTACCGCCCTGCGTCTTTCTTTCCCCTCCCTACCGCCCCGCGTCTCTGTATCCCCTCCCTACCGCCCCATGTCTCTGTATCCCCTACCTACCGCCCCATGTCTCTTTATCCCCTCCTCCTACGCCTCTGTATCCCCACCCTACCACCCCGCGTCTCTCTATCCCCTCCCTAACGCCCCGCGACTCTCTTTCCCCTCCCTACCGCCCCGCGTTTCTCTTTCCCTTCCCTACCGCCCTGCGTCTCTGAATCCCGTCCCTACCGCCCCATGTCTCTGTATCCCCTCCCTACCGCCCCATGTCTCTATATCCCCTCCCTACTGCCCCATGTCTCTGTATCCCCTCCTCCCTACACCTCTGTATTCCAACCCTACCGCCCCGCTTCTCTCTATCCCCTCCCTACCGCCCTGCGTCTCTCTATCCCCTCCCTACCGCCCTGCGTCTCTGTATCCCCTCCCTACCGCCCTGCGTCTCTGTATCCCCTCCCTACCGCCCCGCGTCTCTCTATCCCCTCCCTACCGCCCCGCGTCTCTCTATCCTCTCCCTACCGCCCTGCGTCTCTGTATCCCCTCCCTACCGCCCCACATCTCTCTGTCCCCTCCCTACCGCCCCGTGTCTCTGTCCCCTCCCTACCGCCCCGTGTCTCTCTGTCCCCTCCCTACCGACACACCTCTCTGTCCCCTCCCTACCCCCCCGCGTCTCTCTGTCCCCTCCATACTGCCCAACCTCTCTGTCCCCTCCCTACCGCCCCGCGTCTCTCTTTCCCCTCCCTACAACCCCACGTCTCAGTATCCACTTCCTACCGCCCTACGTCTGTTTCCCCTCCTCCCTATGCCCCGCGTCTCTGTCCCCTCCCTACCGCCCCACGTCCCTCTATCCCCTTCCTACCGCCCAGCGTCTCTCTATCCCCTCCCTACCACCCCGCGTATCTGTATCCCCTCCCTACCGCCCCATGTCTCTGTATCCCCTCCTTACCTCCCCATGTCTCTGTATCCCCTCCTCCTACGCCTCTGTATCCCCACCCTACCACCCCGCGTCTCTCTATCCCCTCCCTAACGCCCCGCGTCTCTCTTTCCCCTCCCTACCGCCCCGCGTCTCTCTTTCCCCTCCCTACCGCCCCATGTCTCGGTCCCCTCCCTACCGCCCCATGTCTCTGTATTCCCTCCCTACCGCCCCATATCTCTGTATCCCCTCCCTACCGCCCCATGTCTCTATATCCCCTCCTCCCTACACCTCTGTATCCCCACCCTACCGCTCGCTTCTCCCTATCCCCTCCTTACCGCTCTGCATCTCTCTATCCCCTCCCTACCGCCCTGCGTCTCTGTATCCCCTCCCTACCGCCCTGCGTCTCTGTATCCCCTCCCTAACGCCCCGCGTCTCTCTATCCGCTCCCTACCGCCCCGCGACTCTCTATCCCCTCCCTACCGCCCTGCGTCTCTGTATCACCTCCCTACCGCCTTGCGTATCTGTATCCCCTCCCTACCGCCCCGCGTCTCTCTATCCCCTCCCTACCACCCTGCGTCTCTCTATCCCCTCCCTACCGCTCTGCGTCTCTCTATCCCCTCCCTACCGCGTCTCTCTGTCCCCTCCCTACCGCATCTCTCTGTCCCCTCCCTACCGCCCGCGTCTCTCTGTCCCCTCCCTACCGCCCGCATCTGTCTGTCCCATCCCTACCGCCCGCCTCTCTGTCCCATCCCTACCGCACGCGTCTCTCTATCCCCTCCCTACCGCTCTGCGTCTCTCTGTCCCCTCCCTACCGCTCTGCGTCTCTCTGTCCCCTCCCTACCGCCCCGCGTCTCTCTGTCCCCTCCCTACTGCCCCACGTCTCTGTATTCACTCCCTACCGCCCCACGTCTCTCTGTCCCCTCCCTACCACCCCGCGTCTATCTATCCACTCCCTACCGCGTCTCTCTGTCCCCTCCCTACCACCCCGCGTCTCTCTATCCCCTCCCTACCGCCCGCGTCTTTCTATCCCCTCCCTACCGCCCTGCATCTCTGTATCCCCTCCCTACCGCCCGCCTCTCTCTATCCCCTCCCTACCGCCCCATGTCTCTGTATCCCCTCCTCCCTACACCTCTGTATCCCCACCCTACCGCCCCGCTTCTCTCTATCCCCTCCCTACCGCCCTGCGTCTCTCTATCCCCTCCCTACCGCCCCGCGTCTTTCTTTCCCCTCCCTACCGCCACGCATCTCTCTGTCCCCTCCCTACCGCCCCGTGTCTCTGTCCCCTCCCTACCGCCCCGCGTCTCTCTGTCCCCTCCCTACCGCCCCACCTCTCTGTCCCCTCCCAACCCCCCGCGTCTCTCTGTCCCCTCCCTACCGCCCAACCTCTCTGTCCCCTCCCTACCGCCCCGCGTCTCTCTTTCACCTCCCTACCACCCCACGTCTCAGTATCCACTTCCTACCGCCCTACGTCTGTTTCCCCTCCTCCCTATGCCCCGCGTCTCTGTCCCCTCCCTACCGCCCTGCGTCCCTCTATCCCCTCCCTACCGCCCCGCGTCTCTCTATCCCCTCCCTACCACCCCGCGTCTCTCTATCCCCTCCCTACCGCCCCGCGTCTCTCTTTCCCCTCCCTACCGCCACGCGTCTCTCTGTCCCCTCCCTACCGCCCCACCTCTCTGTCCACTCCCTACCGCCCGCGTGTCTCTGTCCCCTCCCTACCGCCCCACGTCTCAGTATCCACTTCCTACCGCCCTACGTCTGTTTCCCCTCCTCCCTATGCCCCGCGTCTCTGTCCCCTCCCTACCGCCCCGCGTCCCTCTATCCCCTTCCTACCGCCCCGCGTCTCTCTATCCCCTCCCTACCACCCCGCGTCTCTGTATCCCCTCCCTACTGCCCCTTGTCTCTGTATCCCCTCCCAACCGCCCCATGTCTCTGTATTTCCTCCTCCTACGCCTCTGCAACCCCACCCTACCACCCCGCGTCTCTCTGTCCCCTCCCTAACGCCCCGCATCTCTCTTTCCCCCCACTACCGCCCCGCGTCTCTCTTTCCCCTCCCTACCGCCCCGCTTCTCTGTATCCCCTCCCTACCGCCCCATGTCTCGGTCCCCTCCCTACCGCCCCATGTCTCTGTATCCCCTCCCTACCGCCCCATGTCTCTGTATCCCCTCTTTACCGCCCCATGTCTCTGTATCCCCTCCTCCCTACACCTCTGTATCCCCACCCTACCGCCCCGCTTCTCTCTATCCCCTCCCTACCGCCCTGCGTCTCTCATTTTCCTCCCTACTGCCCAGCGTCTCTGTATCCCCTCCCTACCGCCCTGCGTCTTTCTATCCCCTCCCTACCGCCCCGCGTCTCTCTATCCCCTTCCTACCGCACCGCGTCTCTCTATCCCCTCCCTACCGCCCTGCGTCTCTGTATCCTCTCCCTACCGCCCTGCGTCTCTGTATCCCCTCCCTACCGCCCCGAGTCTCTCTATCCCCTCCCTACCACCCTGCGTCTCTCTATCCCCTCGCTACCGCTCTGCGTCTCTCTATCCCCTCCCCACCGCGTCTCTCTGTCCCCTCCCTACCGCTCTGCGTCTCTGAATCCCCTCCCTACCGCCCCGCATCTCTCTATCCCCTCCCTACCACCCTGCATCTCTCTATCCCCTCCCTACCGCTCTGCGTCTCTCTATCCCCTCCCTATCGCATCTCTCTGTCCCCTCCCTACCGCGTCTCTCTGTCCCCTCCCTACCGCCCGCGTCTCTGAATCCCCTCCCTACCGCTCCGCATCTATCTATCCCCTCCCTACCACCCTGCATCTCTCTATCCCCTCCCTACCGCTCTGCGTCTCTCTATCCCCTCCCTATCGCATCTCTCTGTCCCCTCCCTACCGCGTCTCTCTGTCCCCTCTCTACCGCCCGCGTCTCTCTGTCCCCTCCCTACCGCCCGCATCTGTCTGTCCCCTCCCTACCGCCCGCCTCTCTGTCCCATCCCTACCGCACGCGTCTCTCTGTCCCCTCCCTACCGCTCTGCGTCTCTCTGTCCCCTCCCTACCGCTCTGCGTCTCTCTGTCCCCTCCCTACCGCCCCGCGTCTCTCTGTCCCCTCCCTACCGCCCCACGTCTCTGTTTTCACTCCCTACCATCCCGCGTCTCTCTGTCCCCTCCCTACCACCCCGCGTCTCTCTATCCACTCCCTACCGCGTCTCTCTGTCCCCTCCCTACCACCCCGCGTCTCTCCATCCCCTCCCTACCGCCCCGCGTCTTTCTATCCCCTCCCTACCGCCCTGCATCTCTGTATCCCCTCCCTACCACCGGCCTCTCTCTATCCCTCCCTACCGCCCCATGTCTCTGTATCCCCTCCTCCCTACACCTCTGTATCCCCTCCCTACCGCCACGCATCTCTCTGTCCCCTCCCTACCGCCCCGCGTTTCTCTTTCCCTTCCCTACCGCCCTGCGTCTCTGAATCCCGTCCCTACCGCCCCATGTCTCTGTATCCCCTCCCTACCGCCCCATGTCTCTATATCCCCTCCCTACTGCCCCATGTCTCTGTATCCCCTCCTCCCTACACCTCTGTATTCCAACCCTACCGCCCCGCTTCTCTCTATCCCCTCCCTACCGCCCTGCGTCTCTCTATCCCCTCCCTACCGCCCTGCGTCTCTGTATCCCCTCCCTACCGCCCTGCGTCTCTGTATCCCCTCCCTACCGCCCCGCGTCTCTCTATCCCCTCCCTACCGCCCCGCGTCTCTCTATCCTCTCCCTACCGCCCTGCGTCTCTGTATCCCCTCCCTACCGCCCCACATCTCTCTGTCCCCTCCCTACCGCCCCGTGTCTCTGTCCCCTCCCTACCGCCCCGTGTCTCTCTGTCCCCTCCCTACCGACACACCTCTCTGTCCCCTCCCTACCCCCCCGCGTCTCTCTGTCCCCTCCATACTGCCCAACCTCTCTGTCCCCTCCCTACCGCCCCGCGTCTCTCTTTCCCCTCCCTACAACCCCACGTCTCAGTATCCACTTCCTACCGCCCTACGTCTGTTTCCCCTCCTCCCTATGCCCCGCGTCTCTGTCCCCTCCCTACCGCCCCACGTCCCTCTATCCCCTTCCTACCGCCCAGCGTCTCTCTATCCCCTCCCTACCACCCCGCGTATCTGTATCCCCTCCCTACCGCCCCATGTCTCTGTATCCCCTCCTTACCTCCCCATGTCTCTGTATCCCCTCCTCCTACGCCTCTGTATCCCCACCCTACCACCCCGCGTCTCTCTATCCCCTCCCTAACGCCCCGCGTCTCTCTTTCCCCTCCCTACCGCCCCGCGTCTCTCTTTCCCCTCCCTACCGCCCCATGTCTCGGTCCCCTCCCTACCGCCCCATGTCTCTGTATTCCCTCCCTACCGCCCCATATCTCTGTATCCCCTCCCTACCGCCCCATGTCTCTATATCCCCTCCTCCCTACACCTCTGTATCCCCACCCTACCGCTTGCTTCTCCCTATCCCCTCCTTACCGCTCTGCATCTCTCTATCCCCTCCCTACCGCCCTGCGTCTCTGTATCCCCTCCCTACCGCCCTGCGTCTCTGTATCCCCTCCCTAACGCCCCGCGTCTCTCTATCCGCTCCCTACCGCCCCGCGACTCTCTATCCCCTCCCTACCGCCCTGCGTCTCTGTATCACCTCCCTACCGCCTTGCGTATCTGTATCCCCTCCCTACCGCCCCGCGTCTCTCTATCCCCTCCCTACCACCCTGCGTCTCTCTATCCCCTCCCTACCGCTCTGCGTCTCTCTATCCCCTCCCTACCGCGTCTCTCTGTCCCCTCCCTACCGCATCTCTCTGTCCCCTCCCTACCGCCCGCGTCTCTCTGTCCCCTCCCTACCGCCCGCATCTGTCTGTCCCATCCCTACCGCCCGCCTCTCTGTCCCATCCCTACCGCACGCGTCTCTCTATCCCCTCCCTACCGCTCTGCGTCTCTCTGTCCCCTCCCTACCGCTCTGCGTCTCTCTGTCCCCTCCCTACCGCCCCGCGTCTCTCTGTCCCCTCCCTACTGCCCCACGTCTCTGTATTCACTCCCTACCGCCCCGCGTCTCTCTGTCCCCTCCCTACCACCCCGCGTCTATCTATCCACTCCCTACCGCGTCTCTCTGTCCCCTCCCTACCACCCCGCGTCTCTCTATCCCCTCCCTACCGCCCGCGTCTTTCTATCCCCTCCCTACCGCCCTGCATCTCTGTATCCCCTCCCTACCGCCCGCCTCTCTCTATCCCCTCCCTACCGCCCCATGTCTCTGTATCCCCTCCTCCCTACACCTCTGTATCCCCACCCTACCGCCCCGCTTCTCTCTATCCCCTCCCTACCGCCCTGCGTCTCTCTATCCCCTCCCTACCGCCCCGCGTCTTTCTTTCCCCTCCCTACCGCCACGCATCTCTCTGTCCCCTCCCTACTGCCCCATGTCTCTGTCCCCTCCCTACCGCCCCGCGTCTCTCTGTCCCCTCCCTACCGCCCCACCTCTCTGTCCCCTCCCAACCCCCCGCGTCTCTCTGTCCCCTCCCTACCGCCCAACCTCTCTGTCCCCTCCCTACCGCCCCGCGTCTCTCTTTCACCTCCCTACCACCCCACGTCTCAGTATCCACTTCCTACCGCCCTACGTCTGTTTCCCCTCCTCCCTATGCCCCGCGTCTCTGTCCCCTCCCTACCGCCCTGCGTCCCTCTATCCCCTCCCTACCGCCCCGCGTCTCTCTATCCCCTCCCTACCACCCCGCGTCTCTCTATCCCCTCCCTACCGCCCCGCGTCTCTCTTTCCCCTCCCTACCGCCACGCGTCTCTCTGTCCCCTCCCTACCGCCCCACCTCTCTGTCCACTCCCTACCGCCCGCGTCTCTCTGTCCCCTCCCTACCGCCCCACGTCTCAGTATCCACTTCCTACCGCCCTACGTCTGTTTCCCCTCCTCCCTATGCCCCGCGTCTCTGTCCCCTCCCTACCGCCCCGCGTCCCTCTATCCCCTTCCTACCGCCCCGCGTCTCTCTATCCCCTCCCTACCACCCCGCGTCTCTGTATCCCCTCCCTACTGCCCCTTGTCTCTGTATCCCCTCCCAACCGCCCCATGTCTCTGTATTTCCTCCTCCTACGCCTCTGCAACCCCACCCTACCACCCCGCGTCTCTCTGTCCCCTCCCTAACGCCCCGCATCTCTCTTTCCCCCCACTACCGCCCCGCGTCTCTCTTTCCCCTCCCTACCGCCCCGCTTCTCTGTATCCCCTCCCTACCGCCCCATGTCTCGGTCCCCTCCCTACCGCCCCATGTCTCTGTATCCCCTCCCTACCGCCCCATGTCTCTGTATCCCCTCTTTACCGCCCCATGTCTCTGTATCCCCTCCTCCCTACACCTCTGTATCCCCACCCTACCGCCCCGCTTCTCTCTATCCCCTCCCTACCGCCCTGCGTCTCTCATTTTCCTCCCTACTGCCCAGCGTCTCTGTATCCCCTCCCTACCGCCCTGCGTCTTTCTATCCCCTCCCTACCGCCCCGCGTCTCTCTATCCCCTTCCTACCGCACCGCGTCTCTCTATCCCCTCCCTACCGCCCTGCGTCTCTGTATCCTCTCCCTACCGCCCTGCGTCTCTGTATCCCCTCCCTACCGCCCCGAGTCTCTCTATCCCCTCCCTACCACCCTGCGTCTCTCTATCCCCTCGCTACCGCTCTGCGTCTCTCTATCCCCTCCCCACCGCGTCTCTCTGTCCCCTCCCTACCGCTCTGCGTCTCTGAATCCCCTCCCTACCGCCCCGCATCTCTCTATCCCCTCCCTACCACCCTGCATCTCTCTATCCCCTCCCTACCGCTCTGCGTCTCTCTATCCCCTCCCTATCGCATCTCTCTGTCCCCTCCCTACCGCGTCTCTCTGTCCCCTCCCTACCGCCCGCGTCTCTGAATCCCCTCCCTACCGCTCCGCATCTATCTATCCCCTCCCTACCACCCTGCATCTCTCTATCCCCTCCCTACCGCTCTGCGTCTCTCTATCCCCTCCCTATCGCATCTCTCTGTCCCCTCCCTACCGCGTCTCTCTGTCCCCTCTCTACCGCCCGCGTCTCTCTGTCCCCTCCCTACCGCCCGCATCTGTCTGTCCCCTCCCTACCGCCCGCCTCTCTGTCCCATCCCTACCGCACGCGTCTCTCTGTCCCCTCCCTACCGCTCTGCGTCTCTCTGTCCCCTCCCTACCGCTCTGCGTCTCTCTGTCCCCTCCCTACCGCCCCGCGTCTCTCTGTCCCCTCCCTACCGCCCCACGTCTCTGTATTCACTCCCTACCATCCCGCGTCTCTCTGTCCCCTCCCTACCACCCCGCGTCTCTCTATCCACTCCCTACCGCGTCTCTCTGTCCCCTCCCTACCACCCCGCGTCTCTCCATCCCCTCCCTACCGCCCCGCGTCTTTCTATCCCCTCCCTACCGCCCTGCATCTCTGTATCCCCTCCCTACCACCGGCCTCTCTCTATCCCTCCCTACCGCCCCATGTCTCTGTATCCCCTCCTCCCTACACCTCTGTATCCCCTCCCTACCGCCACGCATCTCTCTGTCCCCTCCCTACCGCCCCGTGTCTCTGTCCCCTCCCTACCGCCCCGCGTCTCTCTGTCCCCTCCCTACCGCCCCACCTCTCTGTCCCCTCCCAACCCCCCGCGTCTCTCTGTCCCCTCCCTACCGCCCAACCTCTCTGTCCCCTCCCTACCGCCCCGCGTCTCTCTTTCACCTCCCTACCACCCCACGTCTCAGAATCCACTTCCTACCGCCCTACGTCTGTTTCCCCTCCTCCCTATGCCCCGCGTCTCTGTCCCCTCCCTACCGCCCTGCGTCCCTCTATCCCCTCCCTACCGCCCCGCGTCTCTCTATCCCCTCCCTACCACCCCGCGTCTCTCTATCCCCTCCCTACCGCCCCGCGTCTCTCTTTCCCCTCCCTACCGCCACGCGTCTCTCTGTCCCCTCCCTACCGCCCCACCTCTCTGTCCACTCCCTACCGCCCGCGTCTCTCTGTCCCCTCCCTACCGCCCCACGTCTCAGTATCCACTTCCTACCGCCCTACGTCTGTTTCCCCTCCTCCCTATGCCCCGCGTCTCTGTCCCCTCCCTACCGCCTCGCGTCCCTCTATCCCCTTCCTACCGCCCCGCGTCTCTCTATCCCCTCCCTACCACCCCGCGTCTCTGTATCCCCTCCCTACTGCCCCTTGTCTCTGTATCCCCTCCCAACCGCCCCATGTCTCTGTATTTCCTCCTCCTACGCCTCTGCAACCCCACCCTACCACCCCGCGTCTCTCTGTCCCCTCCCTAACGCCCCGCATCTCTCTTTCCCCCCACTACCGCCCCGCGTCTCTCTTTCCCCTCCCTACCGCCCCGCTTCTCTGTATCCCCTCCCTACCGCCCCATGTCTCGGTCCCCTCCCTACCGCCCCATGTCTCTGTATCCCCTCCCTACCGCCCCATGTCTCTGTATCCCCTCTTTACCGCCCCATGTCTCTGTATCCCCTCCTCCCTACACCTCTGTATCCCCACCCTACCGCCCCGTTTCTCTCTATCCCCTCCCTACCGCCCTGCGTCTCTCATTTTCCTCCCTACTGCCCAGCGTCTCTGTATCCCCTCCCTACCGCCCTGCGTCTTTCTATCCCCTCCCTACCGCCCCGCGTCTCTCTATCCCCTTCCTACCGCACCGCGTCTCTCTATCCCCTCCCTACCGCCCTGCGTCTCTGTATCCTCTCCCTACCGCCCTGCGTCTCTGTATCCCCTCCCTACCGCCCCGAGTCTCTCTATCCCCTCCCTACCACCCTGCGTCTCTCTATCCCCTCGCTACCGCTCTGCGTCTCTCTATCCCCTCCCCACCGCGTCTCTCTGTCCCCTCCCTACCGCTCTGCGTCTCTGAATCCCCTCCCTACCGCCCCGCATCTCTCTATCCCCTCCCTACCACCCTGCATCTCTCTATCCCCTCCCTACCGCTCTGCGTCTCTCTATCCCCTCCCTATCGCATCTCTCTGTCCCCTCCCTACCGCGTCTCTCTGTCCCCTCCCTACCGCCCGCGTCTCTGAATCCCCTCCCTACCGCTCCGCATCTCTCTATCCCCTCCCTACCACCCTGCATCTCTCTATCCCCTCCCTACCGCTCTGCGTCTCTCTATCCCCTCCCTATCGCATCTCTCTGTCCCCTCCCTACCGCGTCTCTCTGTCCCCTCCCTACCGCCCGCGTCTCTCTGTCCCCTCCCTACCGCCCGCATCTGTCTGTCCCCTCCCTACCGCCCGCCTCTCTGTCCCATCCCTACCGCACGCGTCTCTCTGTCCCCTCCCTACCGCTCTGCGTCTCTCTGTCCCCTCCCTACCGCTCTGCGTCTCTCTGTCCCCTCCCTACCGCCCCGCGTCTCTCTGTCCCCTCCCTACCGCCCCACGTCTCTGTATTCACTCCCTACCATCCCGCGTCTCTCTGTCCCCTCCCTACCACCCCGCGTCTCTCTATCCACTCCCTACCGCGTCTCTCTGTCCCCTCCCTACCACCCCGCGTCTCTCCATCCCCTCCCTACCGCCCCGCGTCTTTCTATCCCCTCCCTACCGCCCTGCATCTCTGTATCCCCTCCCTACCACCGGCCTCTCTCTATCCCTCCCTACCGCCCCATGTCTCTGTATCCCCTCCTCCCTACACCTCTGTATCCCCACCCTACCGCCCCGCTTCTCTCTATCCCCTCCCTACCGCCCTGCGTCTCTCTATCCCCTCCCTTCCGCCCTGCGTCTCTGTATCCCCTCCCTACCGCCCTGCGTCTCTCTATCCCCTCCCTACCGCCCCGCGTCTCTATATTTCCTCCCTACCGCCCCGCGTCTCTCAATCCCCTTCCTACCTCCCCGCGTCTCTATGTGCCCTCCCTATGGCCCTGCGTCTCTGTGTCCCCTCCCTACCCCCTGCGTCCCATACAGGGTCCATACCACCGGCTCCTTGATACCTCCCTGACAAACCCTCACCAGGAGGACAGGAGCCGTAACCCCCTGCGGTGCTCACCGTAGTTACCGGTATATTGGTGATGCTCCGCTCTGCCGCCTCCTCCCTATCCCTCACTCAGCAAGCGCAGGGCGCAAGCCCAGCACCAAGCAGATTATTGCGCTGCCCCTGGGAGCAGCTCCAGCCTGTGCACCCTCCTCCTACTGCACCTGAGGGGGGCGCGCACATAGCGCATGCAGAGGGGACTGGTGCACCTGTGGCCGCGTGGAGACATTGCGTGCGCAACATGTCCGCGTTGCTACACCTGAAGGATCAGACGGTGTAGAGAGAGGACACAGCTGCCTCTGTTCCGCATTGTACCAGCACTCCCTTCTGTGTCTAATGACACCATATACCCCTTCATGCCGGTATGTCTATACCACATACATCCTTATCCGTGACCTATATATTGTTACACATACAATCACATAGTTATAGGTCCTGCACCCCCCCCACCTGCATCCACCGCCCCCCCCCCTCCACCCGCAGCTTCTGCATACTCCCTGCCTCATCCACGCCCCCCCCCCCCCCCCCCCCCCCGCACCCGCTACATTCTTTACATCGTGCCCTGCAGGCACCGTTAACGCTGTTGCAAGGGCCTACACCCCCTTCACCATCTGAAGCCCTTTCGTCATGCAATATTTAACCACTAACAAACCTTGGAATGCAGGTAATACTCATACAAATATTGAACCCCAGCAAGGCGTGCAGGGGTTAAGGGGGCGTAGCCCCTTTCGACGGTGTGAAGAGCGCCCGTAGGGCGCGATGAAGCGCCTATTGAATAAATAAAAATCATACACATATAAAATGAACATAAAATTATTATTTTTACTGCTCCCTAATCTGCTGCCTGAGCAAAAATGCATATGCCTACGTGTAACTACAGAATTGTCAAACCACCTATTTAATACCAGATACAGTACATACTGTATGAAATATATACTTTGCTGTAAAGTTTATTCACAGTTATTTCGCCTGCATTCAGCTGCTACTGTACTGTGCAAAGCAATACAGGGCCTAATTCAGAGTTGATCGCAGCAGCAAATTTGTTAGCAGTTGGCCAAAACCATGGGGGTCATTCCGAGTTGTTCGCTCGCTAGCAGTTTTTAGCAGCCGTGCAAATGCTATGCCGCCTCCCACTGGGAGTGTATTTTAGCTTAGCAGAAGTGCGAACGAAAGGATCGCAGAGCGGCTACAAAGTTTTTTTGTGCAGTTTTAGTACAATCTGTTTTTTATTAGTTTAAGGAAGAGCAAATAAACAATTGAGACCGTCAAGGCTACAAACAGATAAACGCGAAGAAGAATCAATATTCCATTGAACATAACTGTACAATCGTAGATACATTTGACATTATAAGAACGTAATGTAAACAGACAGCATCAATACAACCATAATGAGAATACTGATAAGAAAGAAATAGAAAAAGCAGAAAATAGAAGATAGAGAGACGTAGGATAGAAAAAGGGGAGTAGGGAATACGCAATGACGGGGTATCAGATAAGGGGGAGGTTAGTTGGGCTAGATAGTCAGGTGTGTTTTTAAAGGCCAACCAGTTACTCCAAGTAGCGGTAACATTTAACAAGGGTGATTTCATAAAGGATGATAAATCGTCCATTAACATATAATGATCAAGCCTCTGAAACCAATGGGAGATAGGAGGGCGTGAGGTAGTTCTCCAATAACAAGGTATTATTGCCTTTGCGGCGTTCATCAAATGCGGAAGAAGTGATGTTTCATATACTGAGATAGGCATCTCCATCAGGTTAAACAGCCAAAATTCAGGTGTGTTGGGTAGTGTAAGGCCAGTAATTTTTGAGCAAACATCACGTATCGTTGACCAAAAACTCTTCAAAAGCGGACAACTCCACCATATATGGAGAGGAGTGCCTGATTCCTGATTGCAACGCCAACATGTAGAGGGTACGTTGGGATGCATCTGGTGGACCTGTACTGGACATCTACACCAACGAGCCAAAAGTTTATATTGGGTAGCTAACACTTGAAGAGAAGAGGAGCTAGCAAAGGTGTGGGTAAAAACACAGGTCCACTGACCTTCCGTTAAATCTCTACATAACTCGCCTTGCCAATCCGAGACATAAGAGGTCATAACAGTGAGACACAGATGATAAAGCTGTGATATTAAATGTCTAGGAGGGCTATCAGTCAGGCAAAAAGAATTAAAGTTAGTGGGGGGGGGGGTGACAGAGCGTGTTTCCCAAAAGAATAGATGAAGTGCCTAACCTGCAAGTAAAACCAAAAGGAATTAGCCGGAAGGTCATATTTCCGCTTAAGATCCCCAAAGGAGCAAATACCAGAGCTTGTAACTAAGTGGTGGATACGAGATATACCGGCATTCGACTAGGAGGGCAGTCTGAATGGCGGCATTCCTGGGGGGAAATCAGGGCTATTAAACAGGGGTGTAGATAAAGGAATTCCCGATTTAAAAACTGAAAGGGTCATGTATTTTTGCCAGCATTTAAATGTAGGGCCCAGAGTGGGGTGAGCGAGGCGAGGACATCTAGATATCCACGGGAGGACGCCCGACGGAACAGGAGCTGCGTGACCCACAATAAGCGGCCATTGTTACGTAACACGAGGTCTGGACATCTCAACAATCCTAGCAAGGTGAATGGCATGATAGTACGCTAGGTAGCAGGGCAGCTGAAGGCCACCTCGAACTTGGGTTCGAATTAGAATAGCTCGAGATATGCGGGGTCCAAGCGATCCCCAGATAAATCGACCAACCATACTTTGCAAGTCCCTAAAAAAGAAGATGGTATGGTAATTGGTAGAGTTTGCATCAAATATAAGACCTTGGGGAGAATACTCATTTTGATTACATTCAATCTACCCAACCAGGACAGCTTCAATAGGGACCAATTTTGAAAGTCTGCCTAAATTTGCTTCAGGAGAGGAAGAAAATTAAGTTGAAACAGGGAGTCAGTATTAGGAGACAACAGGATCCCTAAATATTTAAGCTGGGATGGATTCCATAGGAAAGGGAACGAGCCTTTAAGGCTATTCACCATAGAGGGGGGTGCCGAGATATTCATTGCTACAGATTTTGCGTAGTTTATTTTAAAATCAGAGACAAGACTAAATCTGTTGAATTCATGCATGAGGGCAGGGAAAGAGGTCACCAGAGCAGTTACGGTGGCAAGAAGATCGTCTGCAAATAAGGCCAACTTATATTCAGAGTCACCGAGCTGTAGACCCCTAATATTATCATTTGAACGGATCGCCACTGCCTCCATACATAAGACAAAAATAAGGGGAGATAAAGGGCATCCCTGATGGGTACCATTCCGAATCACAAATGGGTCCGATAATGCCCCATTAACACGCACTCGCGCGGAGGGATTGTTATAAAGAGCAAGTATCCTGTGCAAACAATATGGCCCCAGTCCTAAACGAAGGAGAAGACCCTCCATGAACCGCCAGTTAATCCTATCGAAGGCCTTCTCCGCGTCTGTGGATAAAAGAATCATAGTCTCGCTGTTACGCACAGCGTGATGGATAAGGTCGATGATTTTTGTGGTATTATCCTTGGCTTCCCTGCCCCTCACAAACCCCACCTGGTCCCCATGGATCAAAGCCGGCAAAAGGTGATTTAGCCTGTTAGCTAACATTTTAGCATAGAGCTTGATATCATTATTTAGTAAGGAGATAGGTCGATAGCTGGAGCAGTGAGTGGGGTCCTTCCCCTCTTTAGGAATTATAGAAATATGCGCCTCCAAAGATTGGGGGGGAAACACATTCTCAGCATTTATTGCATTACATGCTTTCAAAAACAAAGGCATGAGGGATGCCTGGAACGATTTATAATAACTCACTGGGAAACCGTCCGGGCCCGGACTCTTCCCAAGAGGAGTAGCAGATAGGGCCAGTTCCAATTCTTCAATAGCAAAGGGCCATTCAAGAAACTCCACATCATCTCCAGACAACTGAGGGAAATTTACAGAAGAGAGATAATCATTGACTGCCTCCACGGATAAGAGAACATCAGATGGAGATTGGTCTTTTCTTAAATTATAGAGATCCATAAAGTAAGCTTGAAAGGCCCCTGCCATTTGTGGAAAGGTATGGACCCTACGCCCTTTCAAGTCCTGGACTGAGTGAACATAAGACTTCTGGTGTTGAGATTTCAGGGCTTTCGCTAACATAGAGCCAGGTTTGTCACCCCATTGATAGAATTTATGGCGGTATCTCTGAAATTCAAATTTGGTTTTCTCTTGCATAAGTTTTTTAAAGGCTAATCATGCCTCGGTGAGATCACACAACACCTGTCCATCAGGCGACTGCTTGTGAAACAGCTCCAAAGATTGGATACGGGTCAAAAGCAGCCGTCTTTGAGCCTCTCTTTCCTTTTTTAACTGGGAACCCAATTGGATACATTTACCCCTAACTACGCATTTATGTGCCTCCCAGATCATAACAGCAGGCATATCAGGCAAGTCATTAAGGGAGATGTAATCAGTGACAGTATGGAGTAGGCCGTCCTTCAGTCGTGTATCATGGAGCAAAGTCTCATTAAATTTCCATGTCCATGGTTTTACAAAAACAGTAGGGAGACAAATGGAAGCAAATATAGGAGCGTGGTCCGACCAAGTAATCTGGCCTATATGACTATCAGTGAAAAACTGCAATTGTTTATGGTCCACTAAAAAAAAAAATCAAGACAAGAATAAGAAGCATGAGGGGTTGAGTAAAAGGTGTAGTCCTTGACTGTAGGATAGCGTAACCTCCAAAGATCGGCTAACTGACTATCATGTAGAAGTTGACGTACCCTGCGATGGTCCCTGGAGGAATGGTGTAGAGGCCTAGTAGAACAGTCAAGTGTGGGGTCTAGTGTCCAATTAAAATCTCCTCCTAATATTAAGCAACCCTCTCTCAAAGGCTCTAAGAGTCGCATAACCTTAGTCAAGAATTTCCTTTGATGTTGATTGGGCGAGTAGACATTAACCAGGGTATATACCTGGTCAAAAATCTTACATTTTAAAACCTAGCACCTTCCAGCTACTAAAACATGATGGGAAGCATCTGAAATAACTAGGTGGCGAGAGAGGAGTATAGCCACACCCAAGGATTTACTTAAAGGGTTATCACTACAAAACCGATGAGGAAAGTTATGGTTTCTAAGGGGAGGGGCAGCATCCTGTTTGAAATGTGTCTCCTGCACAAAAGCCACGTCAACCCTTTCCGAGTAAAGTTCTCTCAAAAGAGTAGAACATTTTTCAGGGATATTTAAGCCTTTGACATTATAAGAACATAGTTTCAATGTCCTCGCTTTCAAAGAGGCCATGGTAAATTTGGGAGAGAACACAGAAGATGTGCAGGAGAACCCACTTGAAGATACATCAAGAGACGGAGAATCAACCTCACGAAGGAGCCACAACAAACAATCAAGCGCGAGAGGGGGAATGGGAAAAAAGGAAAGGGAGAAAAATACAGATGAGGAGAAAGAATAGAAAGAAGTAGAATCCAAGAAAGCATACAAAAAACCACATGAATCAGAATAAATGGAAAAAATAAATGTCCGCTAATGGATAGCACAGGTAAAGCTTGTTCACCCATGAACCAATAAAAAACGCGGACCGACCCAACTGGGGTGGGACATCTGCGACCGCCACCCAGGGCCCCTAAATCTGTAATAGTAACAAATCAATAACATAACGGTAGCAAAAATCCTGCAAATAAAAAATTAGAACAAAATGTCCTGCACATAAACAGCGGACAGTATGTGGATCAGAGCCTTATCTACAGAAAAACAATATCGCGATTAAGAGAAAAACGGTATATAGTAAAGACCACATAGTAAACCTAATCGCCTAGTACATAAAGAACACTTGCAGAGTGAAGTCCAGAAGACACTTGGGTTAACAGCCTTGGCCGCAGTCCTAGCAAGTAAGTCCCGGAGCAAACAGTAGAAAGGAATCCAGAAACTCCATATGAGAAAGAGACGGCTATCAGGTACCGGGGGTCTCTGGACGAGAGTGCGATGAGGCTAGGCCTTTCTTGTGATTACGCACAGGCGTCCAAGGTGTCCGCGCTGGAGGAGGCGTGGGAGGATCCAATCTAGCATGTAGTTGTGACCATTCTGGAAGCGACGGCGTGTCGATGGAAAGGGCAGAACAAAATCGATCCAAGTCATCCGGAGATTGTAAACTAAGATTGCGACCATCATGAGAGGCTTGGACGCTCAGAGGGAAGCCCCAACGAAAGCGAATATTCTTACATTTTAAGGCATCCGTAAGCGGTTTGAGGAGCCGTCTGTGTTCAAGAGTATTCCAGGACAGGTCAGGGAAGATTTGGATTTTAGAACCACTAGATTCAATCCCGTCAAGTTTCCTTGCTTTTGCCAGCACATCTTCCTTGACATGGTAGTAATGGAGGCGGCAAATAAAATATCTCTGGGAGCCTCAGAGGGAAGGCCTTTCGGACGTAGTGCGCGGTGTGCGCGATCAAAGAGAATGACATTGTCCGGTTCCACATTGGTGATTTCATGAAAAATCTTGGTGAGTACGTCCACAATACCCGGCCCTTGTACATCCTCAGGGATGCCACGTATCCTCCCCCTGTTGTCCAAATCATCCATATGACGCTAAAGTGCCTTGAGTTCTTGAGCGTGTGTAAAGATGGTGTCTCCAAGTGATCGCTGGTAAGAATCCAAATCACCGAGGTGATCCTCCACGTCAGACACATGATAAGTAATTTGGGATAGATCGGCTTGAAGCGCAGAGATCTCCGCCTTGACTGTAGCACCAATTCTCTTTTCCAAATCCAAGAAATCAGATTTCGTAGAGAGATTCTTTTTGGTAGGAAGGGATCTAAGGTGTTTTAAGACATCGGCCATGGTGGGTTCCGGAGAAGTATCAGACCCACTCTGAGGTGACGACGCCATGACGTCGGTGGTGTCAGCAGAAGAAGAGTCAGGAACGGCACAATTATCGTTGCTCTGGGTGGCGGTTCCAAGGACAAGATAACGGAGCAAATCAGACTGCGAGGCTGCGGATCCAGACGACTTGGTGTGAGACGTCCGCCACTTTTTCTGGTTCTTCCCATCAAAAAGAAAATGTCCACATACGTAGTGAAATATAGCAGGTCTAGTAGCAGGGAGGGCTAGGAACAATTAATCAGCATATAGAGGAGACCCCGGTCACAGCCATAGGATGCCCCGCCCCATACTGCATGGGTGAGTTAGGGGGTCATGGCATTAAGATGGTCGACACGGCATCAGCCCCAGTGGTGCAGCAGGGAAAACATCACAGCTGGAGCAAGTAGATTTTGCACAGAGGTTGAACAACAGTGGAGATGAGACTAATGAGAAAGCGGTGCTGTTGTAGGGGTCTCAGAATATTCACACATCAGAAACAACAGTACAGGAGAGTGAAAAGACACAAAGGTACATGGAGCACCACAGAGTCACCAGTATTATGCTGGGTCAGAGCACCAAATCTGCAGAGTGTCCCTGCAAGCCCCTATCAAGAGACTGGCAGGAGGTAGGCACAACAGAGTCTGGAGGGAGAGAGTAAGTGCAGGGAGAGGTGGCCTCCAGGGATCAGCACAGCTTGGGTCCCAATGGTGATATGCTGTGAGCGGGATAGCAAGGACTCCAGAGGCATGCACTAGGTAGCGTGGGGCATGTCAGCTCCGGAATGAGGCTCACCTTTCACTATGGAAGTGGGCAGCAGGCTGTGATGTGAGCTGAGTCCCCATAAAGATGGCCGCCGGGCGTCCCACAGCTCCGTCAGGCCGCCCGAGACCCAGTCGTTCCCGTCACAGGAGGCAGGTAGGGGCAGCAGGAGAGGCCTCTTCAGGGTGTCCAGCGGCAGCCAGAGCACCAGGAGGCAGAGGAGAGAGCTGTGGCCCAAAACCGCGGCACCGGAAGCACGAGCCAGCCCGGAGGATAAATCGAGGCCCCGGTCTGGGGGCTGCAGGTAGGCCTCAATCAGCAGGAGCTCCGGAGCCTTTGAGCCGGTGAGGTTACTTTCGGTCAACCGCTGACCGCAAAGTTTCCACCATTGGATACAATGGAGCGCATAGGCGCTACATTGTATCTCTGCCGTGTGCTGCCTCACAGACACTACAGGAGCACACAGCCAATCAGGAGAGTGCCACGACGTGGCGCTCCCTGATTGGCTGAAGGGACCCTCTTTGACAGGAGTCAGGGGGGGTCCTGGCAGTCGGGGAAAGGGGTCCCATGTGTAAACATGGGACCCCTTTCAGTGCGTGGTCGGGTTTCCGATTTTTTGTTTTGCCAAGTACGTGGATTATACAAAGGACAGAATCTACACTGGATTATGTGAGTATAATTTTTTTCACAGGTCCCCCAAGGATTCTTCAGGGAGAAGAGGACCGAGCCACGTGGGAACATAGGTAAGTATGTATGTATGTATGTATGTATGTATGTATGTATGGAGGTGTGCATGTATGTAATAAACTTATACTTTCACGGTGTGTGTGTGTGTCCTGTTTTTTTGGGGGTATTTTTTTAGTAGTAGTACTACAGGTACCAGCGGCCCAGGTTTTCCACCGCATGCTGGTACTTGTGGTTCTCCAAGTACCAGCTTGCGGGGGAGGCTAGCTGGGACTTGTAGTACTGCTACTAAAAACAATATTCACATTTTTGACACTTGGCTATCAGCCCCCCATCCGCCGCCCTTGGATGGGGGGGACAGCCTCGGGCTTCACCCCTGGCCCTTGGGTGGCTGGAGGGGGGGACCCCTTGATTTAAGGGGTTCCCACTCCTCCAGGGTACCCCGGCCAGGGCTGACTAGTTGGGTATGTAATGCCAGGGCCACAGGGACCACTATAAAAGTGTCCCCCGGCTGTGGCATTATGTACCTGGCTAGTGGAACCCGGTGCTGGTTTTAAAAATACGGGGCACCCCTACGCTTTTTGTCCCCCGTATTTTTGGAACCAGGACCAGGCGCAGAGCCCGGTGCTGGTTGATGAAATATGGGGGAACCCCTGTCATTTTTTTCCCCATATTTTGTCAACCAGGACCGGCTCAAAGAGCCCGAGGCTGGTTGTGCTTAGGAGGGGGGACCCCACGCAATTTTTTTCAGAATCTTTAAAGACTTTAAACACCTTTTTAAGGTACACAATGAAGCCCTGCATGGATCTCACAGATCCGGCCGGGATTCCTTGTGTTTTGTCAGGCAGTGTTTTACTCATCACTCCCGTAAAACACTGCCTGATATTACGAATCACATCGACATCGGAAAATACGAATTGGGAAAAGTCGGCAGCTTAGTGAATGACCGTATCAGGATTCAAAAAGTTGCAGTAAAATGCACCCGATAACATTCGAGATCAAACACCCTTCAAAACAGCCAAAACACGAATCTTTGTAAATATACCCCCAGCAGTGGCACTGCAGTGTCAGACAGGATGGCAAATTTAAAAAATAGTCCCCAAACAGCACATGATGCACAGAAAAAAAAAAGGTGCACCAAGGTCGCTGGATGGCTAAGCTAAGCGACCCAAGTGGCCGACACAAACACCTGGCCCATCTAGGAGTGGCACTGCAGTGTCAGACAGGATGGCACTTCAAAAAATAGTCCCCAAACAGCACATGATGCAAAGAAAAAAGAGGTGCACCAAGGTCGCTGGATGGCTAAGCTAAGTGACCCAAGTGGCCGACACAAACACCTGGCCCATCTAGGAGTGGCACTGCAGTGTCAGACAGGATGGCACTTCAAAAAATAGTTCCCAAACAGCACATGATGCAAAGAAAAATGAAAGAAAAAAGAGGTGCAAGATGGAATTGTCCTTGGGCCCTCCCACCCACCCTTATGTTGTATAAACAGGACATGCACACTTTAATGAACCCATCATTTCAGTGACAGGGTCTGCCACACGACTGTGACTGAAATGACTGGTTGGTTTGGGCCCCCACCAAAAAAGAAGCAATCAATCTCTCCTTGCACAAACTGGCTCTACAGAGGCAAGATGTCCACCTCCTCCTCATCCTCCGATTCCTCACCCCTTTCACTGTGTACATCCCCCTTCTCACAGATTATTAATTCATCCCCACTGGAATCCACCATCTCAGGTCCCTGTGTACTTTCTGGAGGCAATTGCTGGTGAATGTCTCCACGGAGGAATTGATTATAATTCATTTTAATGAACATCATCTTCTCCACATTTTCTGGAAGTAACCTCGTACGCCGATTGCTGACAAGGTGAGCGGCTGCACTAAACACTCTTTCGGAGTACACACTGGAGGGGGGGCAACTTAGGTAAAGTAAAGCCAGTTTCTGCAAGGGCCTCCAAATTGCCTCTTTTTCCTGCCAGTATACGTACGGACTGTCTGAAATGCCTACTTGGATGCGGTCACTCATATAATCCTCCACCATTCTTTCAATGGTGACAGAATCATATGCAGTGACAGTAGACGACATGTCAGTAATCGTTGGCAGGTGCTTCGGTCCGGACCAGATGTCAGCACTCGCTCCAGACTGCCCTGCATCACCGCCAGCGGGTGGGCTCGGAATTCTTAGCCTTTTCTTTGCAGCCCCAGTTGCGGGAGAATGTGAAGGAGGAGCTGTTGACGGGTCACGTTCCGCTTGACTTGACAATTTTCTCACCAGCAGCTCTTTGAACCTCTGCAGACTTGTGTCTGCCGGAAAGAGAGATACAACGTAGGTTTTAAATCTAGGATCAAGCATGGTGGCCAAAATGTAGTGCTCTGATTTCAACAGATTGACCACCCGTGAATCCTGGTTAAGCGAATTAAGGGCTCTATCCACAAGTCCCACATGCCTAGCGGAATCGCTCTGTTTTAGCTCCTCCTTCAATCTCTCCAGCTTCTTCTGCAAAAGCCTGATGAGGGAATGACCTGACTGAGGCTGGCAGTGTCTGAACTGACTTCACGTGTGGCAAGTTCAAAGGGTTGTAGAACCTTGCAGAACGTTGAAATCATTCTCCACTGCGCTTGAGTCAGGTGCATTCCACCCTCCTTTGCCTATATCGTAGGTAGCTATATAGGCTTGAATGCAGTGGCGTCACAAGGCGGGTGCGGGGGGTGCGGCCCGCACCCGGGTGTGACACCTGGAGGGGGTGACACCAAATGTCAGCTCCTCCGCAGTGACAGG
Source organism: Pseudophryne corroboree (assembly GCF_028390025.1). Taxonomy (NCBI): domain Eukaryota; kingdom Metazoa; phylum Chordata; class Amphibia; order Anura; family Myobatrachidae; genus Pseudophryne; species Pseudophryne corroboree. Next base: position 474,212,512 of record NC_086451.1, read on the forward strand.
AGCCAGGTGCTGCAGTGTGAAATTCCGTTACAGCACCCGGCTCCTGTCATAGCAGAGGAGCCGACAGCACACTGAGACCGTCTCTGGGGGAAGCCCAGCATCTCCGGAGATGCTGGGCACGCCCCCAGAGTGACGATCCCGGTATCCCAGCGAAGCCACGCCCCCTAGCTGTAAGACCACGCCCCCTTTTTTGCCGCGATCGCGGCAGTACATCAGGGGTGCGCACCGGGTGTCACCACACCTGGTGACGCCTCTGCTTGAATGGCCTTTTGCTGCTCCTCCATCCTCTGAAGCATATAGAGGGTTGAATTCCACCTCGTTACCACCTCTTGCTTCAGATGATGGCGGGACAGGTTCAGGAGTGTTTGCTGGTGCTCCAGTCTTCGGCACGTGGTGGCTTAATGCCGAAAGTGGCCCGCAATACTTCGGGCCACCGAAAGCATCTCTTGCACGCCCCTGTCGTTTTTTAAATAATTCTGCACCACCAAATTCAATGTATGTGCAAAACATGGGACATGCTGGAATTTGCCCACTTGTAATACACGCACAATATTGGTGGCGTTGTCCGATGTCACAAATCCCCAGGAGAGTCCAATTGGGGTAAGCCATTCTGCGATGATGTTCCTCAGTTTCCGTAAGAGGTTGTCAGCTGTGTGCCTCTTCTGGAAAGCGGTGATACAAAGCATAGCCTGCCTAGGAACTAGTTGGCGTTTGCGATATGCTGCTGCTGGTGCCACCGCTGCTGTTCTTGCTGCGGGAGGCAATACATCTACCCAGTGGGCTTTCACAGTCATATAGTCCTTAGTCTGCCCTGCTCCACTTGTCCACATGTCTGTGGTTAAGTGGACATTGGGTACAACTGCATTTTTTAGGACACTGGTGACTCTTTTTCTGAGGTCTGTGTACATTCTCGGTATCGCCTGCCTAGAGAAATGGAACCTAGATGGTATTTGGTACCGGGGACACAGTACCTCAAGCAATTCTCTAGTTTCCTGTGAATTAACGGTGGATACCGGAAACACGTTTGACACCACCCAGGCTGCCAAGGCCTGAGTTATCTGCTTTGCAGCAGGATGACTGCTGTGATATCTCATCTTCCTCGCAAAGGACTGTTGGACAGTCAATTGCTTACTGGAAGTAGTACAAGTGGTCTTCTGACTTCCCCTCTGGGATGACGATCGACTCCCAGCAGCAACAACAGCAGCGCCAGCAGCAGTAGGCTTTATACTCAAGGATGCATCAGAGGAATCCCAGGCAGGAGAGGACTCGTCAGACTTGCCAGTGACATGGCCTGCAGGACCATTGGCATTCCTGTGTAAGGAGGAAATTGACACTGAGGGACTTGGTGGTGTGGTTTGCAGGAGCTTGGTTACAAGAGGAAGGGATTTAGTTGGCAGTGGACTGCTTCCGCTGTCACCCAAAGTTTTTGAACTTGTCAATGACTTCTGATGAATGCACTCCAGGTGACGTATAAGGGAGGATGTTCCGAGGTGGTTAACGTCCTTACCCCTACTTATTACAGCTTGACAAAGGCAACACATGGCTTGACACCTGTTTTCCGCATTTGTGTTAAAATAATTCAACACCGAAGAGGTGATTTTTTTTTGTAATTTGACCAGGCATGTCAATGGCCATATTCGTCCCACGGACAACAGGTGTCTACCCGGGTGCCTGACTTAAACAAACCACCTCACCATCAGAATCCTCCTTGTCAATTTCCTCCCCAGCGCCAGCAACACCCATATCCTCATCCTGGTGTACTTCAACAGTGACATCTTCAATTTGACTATCAGGAACTGGACTGCGGGTTCTCCTTCCAGCACTTGCAGGGGGCGTGCAAATGGTGGAAGGTGCCACCTCTTCCCGTCCAGTGTTGGGAAGGTCAGGCATCGCAACCGATACAATTGGACTCTCCTTGGGGATTTGTGATTTAGAAGAATGCACAGTTCTTTGCTGTGCTTTTGCCAGCTTAAGTCTTTTCATTTTTCTAGCGAGAGGATGAGTGCTTCCATCCTTATGTGAAGCTGAACCACTAGCCATGAACATAGGACAGGGCCTCAGCCGTTCCTTGCCACTCCGTGTCGTAAATGGCATATTGGCAAGTTTACGCTTCTCATCAGACGCTTTTAATTTTGATTTTTGGGTCATTTTACTGAACTTTTGTTTTTTGGATTTTACATGCTCTCTACTATGACATTGGGCATCGGCCTTGGCAGACTACATTGATGGCATTTCATCGTCTCGGCCATGACTAGTGGCAGCAGCTTCAGCATGAGGTGGAAGTGGATCTTGATCTTTCCCTATTTTACCCTCCACATTTTTGTTCTCCATTTTTTAATGTGTGGAATTATATGCCAGTAATATCAATAGCAATGGCCTACTGTACCGTACTGCTATATATTATATACTGGTGGTCAGCAAAATTATGCACTGTCCTACTACTATATATATACTGCGCACAAAAACTTAAATGCACCACAGGTATGGATGGATAGTATACTTGACGACACAGAGGTAGGTAGAGCAGTGGCCTACTGTACCGTACTGCTATATATTATATACTGGTGGTCAGCAAAATTATGCACTGTCCTACTACTATATATATACTGCGCACAAAAACTTAAATGCACCACAGGTATGGATGGATAGTATACTTGACGACACAGAGGTAGGTAGAGCAGTGGCCTACTGTACCGTACTGCTATATATTATATACTGGTGGTCAGCAAACTTATGCACTGTCCTACTACTATATATATACTGCGCACAAAAACTTAAATGCACCACAGGTATGGATGGATAGTATACTTGACGACACAGAGGTAGGTAGAGCAGTGGCCTACTGGACCGTACTGCTATATATTATATACTGGTGGTCAGCAAAATGATGCACTGTCCTACTACTATATATAAACTGCGCACAAAAACTTAAATGCACCACAGGTATGGATGGATAGTATACTTGACGACACAGAGGTAGGTAGAGCAGTGGCCTACTGTACCGTACTGCTATATATTATATACTGGTGGTCAGCAATATTATGCACTGTCCTACTACTATATACTACAATGCAGCACAGATATGGAGCGTTTTTCAGGCAGAGAACGTATAATACTGGTGGTCACTGGTCACTGGTCAGCAAAACTCTGCACTGTCCTCCTATATAATACTGGTGGTCCCCAGTCCCCACAATAAAGCACACTGAGCACAGATATTTGCAGCACACTGAGCACGGATATGGAGCGTTTTTCAGGCAGAGAACGTAGATATTTGCAGCACACTGAGCACAGATATTTGCAGCACACTGAGCACAGATATTTGCAGCACACTGAGCACAGATATTTGCAGCACACTGAACACAGAAACTGAGAGAACGCCAGCCACGTCCTCTCACTATCATCTCCAATGCACGAGTGAAAAATGGCGGCGACGCGCGGCTCCTTATATAGAATACGAATCTCGCGAGAATCCGACAACGTGATGATGACGTTCGGGCGCGCTCGGGTTAACCGAGCAAGGCGGGAGGATCCGAGTCTGCCTCGGAACCGTGTAAAATGGGTCAAGTTCGTGGGGGTTCGGATTCCGAGGAACCGAACCCGCTCATCACTAGTTTAAACACGACGTGCCATTGTGCATGGGGCACGCGAAAAACGTTCACTGACCCTCCAACATGACTCCTTTAATCTACTGCAATACGCTGTATTACTGTCAGGGCTGTTTGTAGAAAATTTGGCTCCCAGTGCGAACTCCAAAAAATGTGGCCCCCCCCCTCATCATGGGCCATACTTAGATACACATCCTGACGACAATTTGTAATGAAATTGAAACGTTGATTCATCTATACAGAGTTTGACCGTTTATTTATCAGTTTCTACAATGCTGTGAGTGCCGCCTGTTACTACTATATATATATATATATATATATATATACTGTACATATATATATATATATATCCCAAACTTGCCCCGTCACTCCTCCTGAGCAGCTGGCTGTGGTGCCCTTCCTTGTGGACCAGCAGGCACACCGATATGCAGACGAAGAAATTAGGTGGCACTCACAGACTTGTAGCTTAAAGTGAAAACACTCTTCACTCCGTGAAGAAATTTATTGTGAAACCACCAGTAACGTTTCGGGGATGTATCCCCTTCCTCAGACAATTCAACAATGAACAATACAATGTATAAATACCATAAAGTGACCCCACTTACCCCCATCGTCATGAATCCCAGCTGCGTGGACCACGGCATGTCTCGGCGCCTCCCGGCCCGCACTTCCGGTTTCAGCGTCACCGCCCCACCGGAAGTGACGCGTGCAGGCTTCGCCGGTCACCATGGAGACGCGCTGGGAGCCCTGTAGATACAAATAAACAAAACAAGACACGGATTAATCAATGTGAGAATGACACACTTCACAACAGCGCTCAATCAAAGCTAGAGTGTCAATGGAAACCTGTGTATAATCATAAAACAACACGCAATCAAGACATATATATCTAAAATCCAAAAAAATGTTTTAAAATAATCATTTACCATAATTATTTAAAATAATTATTTAAAACGAGTCTAGTGCAGAAAAATCTTATATAAAATATGCTCTCATATGGTGCATGACCCTGGATGGCACAGGACCTGGATGACTCAATACATGGGGACACACTGTGTATATATCAATAGGTTGTTTTCCTGAGCCTAACTCAACCACTTATGGTAATTATACCGGAATCGTGTGATTAAATTAGGTGAAACATTCTCACTCTAGGACATGGTTAATGAATCCGGATTAGTATTACACATTAACATATCGATCTATGTGCAACAGTGTCTGGACTCACATGTGTCAAGCATGCCTTATAGGAAATTAATTAATCCTAGGGACTCATTTAGTCCTTTAGGGGCTAGACAGTCCAGGCGAAAAATCCACCTGGATTCTAGCTGTAACAGTTTTTTCCCCCGATCGCCACCCCTTATGGACGCTGGAACATGGTCAATGGCCCTATATCTAAGGCTTGCCAAGGTGTGATGCTGTGTGGCAAAATGCCTAGCCACAGGTTGGTCGCTAGTCCCTGCTACCAGGGCTGCCCGTATAGCAGACCTGTGTTGGGTTAGTCTAACCTTCAATTGGCATTCCGTTTTGCCCACATAATAGAGCCCGCACGGGCAAATTATTATATAAATCACAAAACGGGACGTGCAGGTAAGTGGCCACCTAATCTTCAGTCGTTGACCGGTGTGGGGATGGGGAAAGGATTCACCCACTAAGAAAAATGAACAAGTCGTGCTCCCCAAGCATTTAAAGCATCCATTTTTCTTGCTTAGAAAATGCTTGGGTGCATTCTTGGCGTCAAAACCCGTAATGTCGGTCTTGACAACCAAGTCTTTCAAATTTTTACCCCTCGCGAAGCTCGCCAAAAGTTTGCTATTTTGAAAGCATTTTAAATCTGGGTCCGTGGTGACCATCCGCCACATGTTCCTAACTTGTTTAACCAAAGCGGGACTGTTGGCATTATATTCAGTCACCCATGGAATGGTTTCACTGGGCAGGGTTTTGTGGCGCTGTTTTGCATGTTTTTGAAAATTAATCAGTGCTCTATCTCGTGCTTTCTTAAGTTCTGCTACTGCGTATCCTCTCTCACTAAATTTTATTATCATCTCCTCTAACTGCGCCTCACGTGTGGTGGGGTTAGTATTGATTCTGCAGACTCTGAGGAGTTGTGAGTAGGGAAAACTGCGAATCATCGCTTTGGGGTGGGAGCTCTCAGCCCGGAGCACGGTGTTCCGATCTGTGGGTTTTTTATATAAGGATATCTCAACCCTCCCCTCCACCAACTGAATCCGAACATCCAAGTAGCAGATGTCAGTTTTGCTTAATGTCCAAGTCAATTTAATGGGGCTATTAGTGTTGTTATGTTTCAAAATGATCGCTATTAGTTTTTGTATATCATCATTCCACAGGACCAGGAGGTCGTCAATGTAGCGGAAATAGAGTAAGATCTTGCTTGAAATGTTCACATCTACAAAGAACAAATCCCGCTCCACCTCCCACATGAAACAATTGGCAAATGATGGGGCCACCGGGGACCCCATCGAGCAGCCCTGTAGTTGCCTGTAAAACTTCCCATTAAATAAAAAGAAGTTATGCGTCAATGAAAAGGCAAGCAGCTCAATGAAAAAATCAATATCAGGACCCACATAAAGGCCATTGCCCGTGATCAGCCGTCTAACCGCTTCCAACCCCGCCTCATGGGGGATGCATGTATACAGGCTGGTCACGTCCAATGTGACCATGGTGGTTTCACTGGGAACCAGTCCCAACCCAGACAATCTCTCTAACAACATCTTCGTGTCTTTCAAATAAGAAAAAGTGGCTTGAACGCATGGCTGCAGAAATGTGTCCAAAAACACAGCCACTGGTTCGCACAGAGACCCCCGGGCAGAGATGATGGGTCTCCCCGGTGGTCTCTGTGCGTCTTTGTGGATCTTGGGCAAGGTGTAAAATAACGGCCCGGGGGTCTCTGTGCGAACCAGTGGCTGTGTTTTTGGACAGGTTTTTGGGAGGTGGAGCGGGATTTGTTCTTTGTAGATGTGAACATTTCAAGCAAGATCTTACTCTATTTCCGCTACATTGACGACCTCCTGGTCCTGTGGAATGATGATATACAAAAACTAATAGCGATCATTTTGAAACATAACAACACTAATAGCCCCATTAAATTGACTTGGACATTAAGCAAAACTGACATCTGCTACTTGGATGTTCGGATTCAGTTGGTGGAGGGGAGGGTTGAGACATCCTTATATAAAAAACCCACAGATCGGAACACCGTGCTCCGGGCTGAGAGCTCCCACCCCAAAGCGATGATTCGCAGTCTTCCCTACTCACAACTCCTCAGAGTCTGCAGAATCAATACTAACCCCACCACACGTGAGGCGCAGTTAGAGGAGATGATAATAAAATTTAGTGAGAGAGGATACGCAGTAGCAGAACTTAAGAAAGCACGAGATAGAGCACTGATTAATTTTCAAAAACATGCAAAACAGCGCCACAAAACCCTGCCCAGTGAAACCATTCCATGGGTGACTGAATATAATGCCAACAGTCCCGCTTTGGTTAAACAAGTTAGGAACATGTGGCGGATGGTCACCACGGACCCAGATTTAAAATGCTTTCAAAATAGCAAACTTTTGGCGAGCTTCGCGAGGGGTAAAAATTTGAAAGACTTGGTTGTCAAGACCGACATCACGGGTTTTGACGCCAAGAATGCACCCAAGCATTTTCTAAGCAAGAAAAATGGATGCTTTAAATGCTTGGGGTGCACGACTTGTTCATTTTTCTTAGTGGGTGAATCCTTTCCTCATCCCCACACCGGTCAATGACTGAAGATTAGGTGGCCACTTACCTGCACGTCCCGTTTTGTGATTTATATAATAATTTGCCCGTGCGGGCTCTATTATGTGGGCAAAACGGAATGCCAATTGAAGGTTAGACTAACCCAACACAGGTTTGCTATACGGGCAGCCCTGGTAGCAGGGACTAGCGACCAACCTGTGGCTAGGCATTTTGCCACACAGCATCACACCTTGGCAAGCCTTAGATATAGGGCCATTGACCATGTTCCAGCGTCCATAAGGGGTGGCGATCGGGGGGAAAAACTGTTACAGCTAGAATCCAGGTGGATTTTTCGCCTGGACTGTCTAGCCCCTAAAGGACTAAATGAGTCCCTAGGATTAATTAATTTCCTATAAGGCATGCTTGACACATGTGAGTCCAGACACTGTTGCACATAGATCGATATGTTAATGTGTAATACTAATCCGGATTCATTAACCATGTCCTAGAGTGAGAATGTTTCACCTAATTTAATCACACGATTCCGGTATAATTACCATAAGTGGTTGAGTTAGGCTCAGGAAAACAACCTATTGATATATACACAGTGTGCCCCCATGTATTGAGTCATCCAGGTCCTGTGCCATCCAGGGTTATGCACCATATGAGAGCGTATTTTATAAAAGATTTTGCTGCACTAGACTCGTTTTAAATAATTATTTTAAATAATTATGGTAAATGATTATTTTAAAACATTATTTTGGATTTTAGATATATATGTCTTGATTGCGTGTTGTTTTATGATTATACACAGGTTTCCATTGACACTCTAGCTTTGATTGAGCGCTGTTGTGAAGTGTGTCATTCTCACATTGATTAATCCGTGTCTTGTTTTGCTTATTTGTATCTACAAGGCTCCCAGCGCGTCTCCATGGTGACCGTCGAAGACCTGCACGCGTCACTTCCGGTGGGGCGGTGACGCCGAAACCGGAAGTGCGGGCCGGGAGACGCCGAGACATGCCGTGGTCCACGCAGCTGGGAGTCATGACGATGGGGGTAAGTGGGGTCACTTTATGGTATTTATACATTGTATTGTTCATTGTTGAATTGTCTGAGGAAGGGGATACGTCCCCGAAACGTTACTGGTTTCACAATAAATTTCTTCACGGAGTGAAGAGTGTTTTCACTTTAAGCTACAAGTCTGTGAGTGCCACCTAATTTCTTCGTCTGTATATATATATATATATATATATATATATATAATCCATAAGCCAGGTGGCAATCAGAGACCGATCACTTAGTTGAATCCAAAAAAACTCGCAGGGGATGCTTTAATGAGGTTACATTTCGGGGGCTTGTCCCCTTCTTCAGTCCCCGAAACGTCACCTCATTAAAGCACACCCTGCGGGGTTTTTGGATTCAACTAAGTGATCAGTCTCTGAGTGCTGTCCGGCTTATGGAATATTATTATTATTATTACATTTTATTTATAAGGCGCCACAAGTGTTTCGCAGCGCAGGGAGACAAAGCTTAGCATAACAGTAAATAAATAACAAAAATGGAGTGCAGGTAACAAAGAGCACCACAATTCTCATACATAATACAGCTTAGATGTAAGTAGCGAGGGAGTAATCATTGTACTACTTGGGGCTGGTGGCCATAGATAGAGAGGAGCCTTTACCAGTAGGAGAAAAAGCAGGTAAAGATGGTCGCTGAGTAAAATGTGTCGAGAAGAGGGCTTAGACAACAAGAGGAAAGAGGGCCCTGCTCTGAAGAGCTAACAATCTAGTGGGGAGGGGTGACAGACAGATGACATGAGGTGCAATTATATGTGATTGTGGGCTTGCACCCACCAGGAGGGCACCAGAGCCAGTTATTGACTAGACCAGAGTGCCGGGGCATATTGCATACCTATCTCCTATATTATAGCCCAGATCTGTGACTCTGTGCCTGTGTGTCTAACGCTGGGCGGAGTCACAGCGCTGGGCGGAGTCACAGGCATACAGTCACAGATCTGGCTAAACCTCTCCCCCATCAGAGTCCTCCTCTCACTATTCACCCCCCCTGGCCTGATGTCTGCAGTGCAGCCCGCGGTGCCCCAGGGAGGGCGGGGTAGGACTGGGAGAGGGCGGGCAGAGGAGGCTCCGAGGGAGGTGATGGTTACCAGGAAGCGAGGCCCGGCCGTCTGCCCCCACACCCCTTCTCAAACAGCCAGCAGCAAGGAGGAGGAGAGCCCGGCCAGTCACCAGCCGTCACACAGCCCCGCGGCGCCCCTGCCACACACACCGCAGCCTCGGCCAGCAGCACCGGGGGAGACCCATGTGTGCGTGTGGCCCACTGTGGTCTCCGCCACCCCCGGAGATGAAGGACTCTCTGGCCTCCTGGAGATCTGCGTCCTGGTGGGCGGCCCTGTGGAGAAAGTCCGGGAGATACACAAGGTGGGTGCAGGGTGACTGTGATACTAATGCCACCAGCCTCTGCCAGTCACCTTATTCCGGGGCAACATTCCCCACTGCCAGCTGTCTGCCATACCTCACTGCAAAGTGTCTCATACAGAGCCGGCCCTAACCAATATGATGCCCTAGGCAAAATTTTGGCTGGTGCCCCCTAGCACCACCGCTGATTTTGCCTCTGACCTTGCACCTCTTTCCCAGCACCATCACCCCTCACCCATAGCAGTCCTTGTACCTCCTATATTTTAAATAGGAACAGTTCGCACATTTGACGCACAGCCCAAAAAGGGGCATCTTCTTACTGGGAAGGGGCATGGCCACACAATAGTAACCCCAATTCCAATTATGCCACACAGCACTGCAACTTAATTCACATTTTATCTTGCGATAGTGTCCTTAATTCATATTACATCCCACAGTAGTATCACTTTACCTTATAAACGTTACTCCTCACAGTAGATCCCCTTATTCACATTACATCACACTGAATTGCTCCTTATTCACATTACACCACACCTTATTGCTCTTTATTCACATTAGATGACACAGTAGTTCCCTTTCTATATGCAACGCCCCATAGTAGAGCACCTTATACACATAATGCCACACATTAGTAATACATTTATACTAGTGTTGTGCACCGGAAATTTTTCGGGTTTTGTGTTTTGGTTTTGGGTTCGGTTCCGCGGCCGTGTTTTGGATTCGGACGCGTTTTGGCAAAACCTCACCGAAATTGTTTTGTCGGATTCGGGTGTGTTTTGGATTCGGGTGTTTTTTTAAAAAAACCCTAAAAAACAGCTTAAATCATTTGGGGGTCATTTTGATCCCATAGTATTATTAACCTCAATAACCATAATTTCCACTCATTTCCAGTCTATTTTGAACACCTCACACCTCACAATATTATTTTTAGTCCTAAAATTTGCACCGAGGTCGCTGGATGGCTAAGCTAAGCGACACAAGTGGCCGACACAAACACCTGGCCCATCTAGGAGTGGCACTGCAGTGTCAGGCAGGATGGCACTTCAAAAAAATTGTCCCCAAACAGCACATGATGCAAAGAAAAAAAGAGGTGCACCAAGGTCGCTGTGTGACTAAGCTAAGCAACACAAGTGGCCGACACAAACACCTGGCCCATCTAGGAGTGGCACTGCAGTGTCAGGCAGGATGGCACTTCAAAAAAATAGTCCCCAAACAGCACATGATGCAAAGAAAAAAAGAAGCGCACCAAGGTCGCTGTGTGACTAAGCTAAGCGACACAAGTGGCCGACACAAACACCTGGCCCATCTAGGAGTGGCACTGCAGTGTCAGGCAGGATGGCACTTCAAAAAAATTGTCCCCAAACAGCACATGATGCAAAGAAAAAAAGAGGTGCACCAAGGTCGCTGTGTGACTAAGCTAAGCAACACAAGTGGCCGACACAAACACCTGGCCCATCTAGGAGTGGCACTGCAGTGTCAGGCAGGATGGCACTTCAAAAAAATAGTCCCCAAACAGCACATGATGCAAAGAAAAAAAGAAGCGCACCAAGGTCGCTGTGTGACTAAGCTAAGCGACACAAGTGGCCGACACAAACACCTGGCCCATCTAGGAGTGGCACTGCAGTGTCAGGCAGGATGGCACTTCAAAAAAATTGTCCCCAAACAGCACATGATGCAAAGAAAAAAAGAGGCGCACCAAGGTGGCTGTGTGACTAAGCTAAGCGACACAAGTGGCCGACACAAACACCTGGCCCATCTAGGAGTGGCACTGCAGTGTCAGGCAGGATGGCACTACAAAAAAATAGTCCTCAAACAGCACATGATGCAAAGAAAAATTAAAGAAAAAAGAGGTGCAAGATGGAATTGTCCTTGGGCCCTCCCACCCACCCTTATGTTGTATAAACAGGACATGCACACTTTAACGAACCCATCATTTCAGTGACAGAGTCTGCCACACGACTGTGACTGAAATGACTGGTTGGTTTGGGCCCCCACCAAAAAAGAAGCAATCAATCTCTCCTTGCACAAACTGGCTCTACAGAGGCAAGATGTCCACCTCATCATCATCCTCCGATTCCTCACCCCTTTCACTGTGTACATCCCCCTCCTCACAGATTATTAATTCGTCCCCACTGGAATCCACCATCTCAGGTCCCCGTGTACTTTCTGGAGGCTGCTGGTGAATGTCTCCACGGAGGAATTGATTATAATTCATTTTAATGAACATCATCTTCTCCACATTTTCTGGAAGTAACCTCGTACGCCGATTGCTGACAAGGTGAGCGGCTGCACTAAACACTCTTTCGGAGTACACACTGGAGGGAGGGCAATTTAGGTAGAATAAAGCCAGTTTGTGCAAGGGCCTCCAAATTGTCTCTTTTTCCTGCCAGTATACGTACGGACTGTCTGACGTGCCTACTTGGATGCGGTCACTCATATAATCCTCCACCATTCTTTCAATGGTGACAGAATCATATGCAGTGACAGTAGACGACATGTCAGTAATCGTTGGCAGGTCCTTCAGTCCGGACCAGATGTCAGCACTCGCTCCAGACTGCCCTGCATCACCGCCAGCGGGTGGGCTCGGAATTCTTAGAATTTTCCTCGCACCCCCAGTTGCGGGAGAATGTGAAGGAGGAGATGGTGACGGGTCACGTTCCGCTTGACTTGACAATTTACTCACCAGCAGGTCTTTGAACCTCTGCAGACTTGTGTCTGCCGGAAAGAGAGATACATCGTAGGTTTTAAATCTAGGATCGAGCACGGTGGCCAAAATGTAGTGCTCTGATATCAACAGATTGACCACCCATGAATCCTGGTTAAGCGAATTAAGGGCTCCATCCACAAGTCCCACATGCCTAGCGGAATCGCTCTGTTTTAGCTCCTCCTTCAATGTCTCCAGCTTCTTCTGCAAAAGCCTGATGAGGGGAATGACCTGACTCAGGCTGGCAGTGTCTGAACTGACTTCACGTGTGGCAAGTTCAAAGGGTTGCAGAACCTTGCACAACGTTGAAATCATTCTCCACTGCGCTTGAGTCAGGTGCATTCCACCTCCTTTGCCTATATCGTGGCCAGATGTATAGGCTTGAATGGCCTTTTGCTTCTCCTCCATCCTCTGAAGCATATAGAGGGTTGAATTCCACCTCGTTACCACCTCTTGCTTCAGATGATGGCAGGGCAGGTTCAGGAATGTTTGGTGGTGCTCCAGTCTTCTGTACGCGGTGCCTGAATGCCGAAAGTGGCCCGCAATTCTTCGGGCCACCGACAGCATCTCTTGCACGCCCCTGTCGTTTTTTAAATAATTCTGCACCACCAAATTCAAGGTATGTGCAAAACATGGGACGTGATGGAATTTGCCCAGATGTAATGCACGCACAATATTGCTGGCGTTGTCCGATGTCACAAATCCCCAGGAGAGTCCAATTGGGGTAAGCCATTCTGCGATGATCTTCCTCAGTTGCCGTAAGAGGTTGTCAGCTGTGTGCCTATTCTGGAAAGCGGTGATACAAAGCGTAGCCTGCCTAGGAACGAGTTGGCATTTGCGAGATGCTGCTACTGCTGCCGCCGCTGCTGTTCTTGCTGCGGGAGGCAATACATCTACCCAGTGGGCTGTCACAGTCATATAGTCCTGAGTCTGCCCTGCTCCACTTGTCCACATGTCCGTGGTTAAGTGGACATTGGGTACAACTGCATTTTTTAGGACACTGGTGACTCTTTTTCTGAGGTCTGTGTACATTTTCGGTATCGCCTGCCTAGAGAAATGGAACCTAGATGGTATTTGGTACCGGGGACACAGTACCTCAATCAAGTCTATAGTTGCCTCTGAATTAACGATGGATACCGGAACCACGTTTCTCACCGCCCTGGCTGCCAAGGCCTGAGTTATCTGATTTGCAGCAGGATGACTGCTGTGATATTTCATCTTCCTCGCAAAGGACTGTTGGACAGTCAATTGCTTACTGGAAGTAGTACAAGTGGTCTTCCAACTTCCCCTCTGGGATGACGATCGACTCCCAGCAGCAACAACAGCAGCGCCAGCAGCAGTAGGCGTTACACTCAAGGATGCATCGGAGGAATCCCAGGCAGGAGAGGACTCGTCAGACTTGACAGTGACATGGCCTGCAGGACTATTGGCTTTCCTGGGTAAGGAGGAAATTGACACTGAGGGAGTTGGTGGTGTGGTTTGCGCAAGCTTGGTTACAAGAGGAAGGGATTTAGTGGTCAGTGGACTGCTTCCGCTATCACCCAAAGTTTATGAACTTGTCACTGACTTATGATGAATGCGCTGAAGGTGACGTATAAGGGAGGATGTTCCGAGGTGGTTAACGTCCTTACTCCTACTCATTACAGCTTGACAAAGGCAACACACGGCTTGACACCTGTTGTCCGCATTTGTGTTGAAATAATTCCACACCGAAGAGCTGATTTTTTTTGTATTTTGACCAGGCATGTCAATGGCCATATTCCTCCCACGGACAACAGGTGTCTCCCCGGGTGCCTGACTTAAACAAACCACCTCACCATCAGAATCCTCCTTGTCAATTTCCTCCCCAGCGCCAGCAACACCCATATCCTCATCCTGGTGTACTTCAACAGTGACATCTTCAATTTGACTATCAGGAACTGGACTGCGGATGCTCCTTCCAGCACTTGCAGGGGGCGTGCAAATGGTGGAAGGCGCAAGCTCTTCCCTTCCAGTGTTGGGAAGGTCAGGCATCGCAACCGACACAATTGGACTCTCCTTGGGGATTTGGGATTTAGAAGAACGCACAGTTCTTTGCTGTGCTTTTGCCAGCTTAAGTCTTTTCTTTTTTCTAGCGAGAGGATGAGTGCTTCCATCCTCATGTGAAGCTGAACCACTAGCCATGAACATAGGCCAGGGCCTCAGCCGTTCCTTGCCACTCCGTGTCGTAAATGGCATATTGGCAAGTTTACGCTTCTCCTCAGACGCTTTTAATTTAGATTTTTGGGTCATTTTACTGAACTTTTGTGTTTTGGATTTTACATGCTCTCTACTATGACATTGGGCATCGGCCTTGGCAGACGACGTTGATGGCATTTCATCGTCTCGGCCATGACTAGTGGCAGCAGCTTCAGCACGAGGTGGAAGTGGATCTTGATCTTTCCCTATTTTAACCTCCACATTTTTGTTCTCCATTTTTTAATGTGTGGAATTATATGCCAGTATCAATAGCAATGGCCTACTACTATATTTACTGTGCAAAACTAAAATGCACCACAGGTATAGAATGTAGATGGATAGTATACTTAATGGATGACGAGTGACGACACAGAGGTAGGTACAGCAGTGGCCTACCGTACTGCTATATATAGTATACTGGTGGACACTGTCAGCAAACTGCAAAACTAAAATGCACCACAGGTATAGAATGTAGATGGATAGTATACTTAATGAATGACGAGTGACGACACAGAGGTAGGTACACAGCAGTGGCCTACCGTACTGCTATATATAGTATACTGGTGGACACTGTCAGCAAACTGCAAAACTACAATGCACCACAGGTATAGAATGTAGATGGATAGTATACTTAATGGATGACGAGTGACGACACTAAGGTAGGTACAGCAGTGGATTACCGTACTGCTATATATAGTATACTGGTGGACACTGTCAGCAAACTGCAAAACTAAAATGCACCACAGGTATATAATGTAGATGGATAGTATACTTAATGGATGACGAGTGACAACACAGAGGTAGGTACAGCAGTGGCCTGCCGTACTGCTATATATAGTATACTGGTGGACACTGTCAGCAAACTGCAAAACTAAAATGCACCACAGGTATAGAATGTAGATGGATAGTATACTTAATGGATGACGAGTGACGATACAGAGGTAGGTACACAGCAGTGGCCTACCGTACTGCTATATATAGTATACTGGTGGACACTGTCAGCAAACTGCAAAACTAAAATACACCACAGGTATAGAATGTAGATGGATAGTATACTTAATGGATGACGAGTGACGACACCGAGGTAGGTACAGCAGTGGCCTACCGTACTGCTATATATAGAATACTGGTGTACACTGTCAGCAAACTGCAAAACTAAAATGCACCACAGGTATAGAATGTAGATGGATAGTATACTTAATGGATGACGAGTGACGACACAGAGGTAGGTACAGCAGTGGCCTACCGTACTGCTATATATGGTATACTGGTGGACACTGTCAGCAAACTGCAAAACTAAAATGTACCACAGGTATATAATGTAGATGGATAGTATACTTAATGGATGACGAGTGACGACACAGAGGTAGGTACAGCAGTGGCCGACCGTACTGCTATATATAGTATACTGGTGGACACTGTCAGCAAACTGCAAAACTAAAATGCACCACAGGTATAGAATGTAGATGGATAGTATACTTAATGGATGACGAGTGACGACACAGAGGTAGGTACAGCAGTGGCCTACCGTACTGCTATATATAGTATACTGGTGGACACTGTCAGCAAACTGCAAAACTAAAATGCACCATAGGTATAGAATGTAGATGGATAGTATACTTAATGGATGACGAGTGACGACACAGAGGTAGGTACAGCAGTGGCCTACCGTACTGCTATATATAGTATACTGGTGGACACTGTCAGCAAACTGCAAAACTAAAATGCACCACAGGTATAGAATGTAGATGGATAGTATACTTAATGGATGACGACACAGAGGTAGGTACAGCAGTGCACTCTGCACTGTACTCCTCCTATATAATACTAATTATATCCCCAGTCCTCACAATAAAGCAGCACACTGAGCACAGATATGGAGTGTTTTTCAGGCAGACAACGTATACTGGTGGTCACTGTCAGCAAAACTCTGCACTGTACTCCTGCTATATAATACAGCTGCTCCCCAGTCCCCACAATTAAGCAGTGTGAGCACTCAGCACAGATATATTATGCAGCACACTGAGCACAGATATGGTATGGAGCGTTTTTTTTCAGGCAGAGAACGGATAAAAACTGGTGGTCACTTATCAGCAAAACTCTGCACTGTACTCCTAACAGCTGCTCCCCAATCCTCCCCACAATTAAGCAATAAACAACCAATCAACTGTCTTCTACAATAAACGGAGAGGACGCCAGCCACGTCCTCTCCCTATCATCTCCAATGCACAAGTGAAAATGGCGGCGACGCGCGGCTGCTTATATAGAATCCGAATCTCGCGAGAATCCGACAGCGGGATGATGACGTTCGGACGCGCTCGGGTTAGCCGAGCAAGGCGGGAAGGTTCGAACATGCCTCGGACCCGTGTAAACAAGGTGAAGTTCGGGGGGGTTCGGTTTCCGAGAAACCGAACCCGCTCATCACTAATTTATACACAATTCCACACAGTAATGCCCCTTACACATATGAGACACATTAATGTCCTTATACACATAATGTGCCTTACACATTATGATAACCTTTATTAATGCCCTTTTACACATAATGTCCCTTACACATATGGTGCACATTATTAATGCCCTTATACACATAATGACACACGTAGTGCCCCCTACACATTTGCTGCACATTATTAGTGCCCCTATACACATAATGACACACATACAGTAGTACTCTGTTACACATATGCCGCACATTATTAATGCCCTTATACACATAATGACACGCATAGTGCCCCTTACACATATGTTGCACATTATTAATGCATTTTTACATGACACACATAATGTTCCTTACACATATTCTGAACACTACTGCACAACCAACCCACTTACATGCACACAGCACTCACACTTCCACTAACACTGTGACCTCTGCCTCTGCTTGGATACAGATGTGTCCTCATAAATCTTGCATCAATGCTAACGTCGGGCACTTTTTTTTATGAAAATGCATCTTATTTGCATTGCTATGTGGCTAGGATGCACAAGCTGCTACTGCTGATAAAAATGATATGCGGCATGCCTATATTCTGTGTGAGACTGTGACTGTATCTGCATATGAAATGCTACACACAGAATATAGGCATGTTGCATATCATTTTAATCAGCAGAAGCTGCTGATGCCCCTAGGCATATCAAATGCCCTAGGCAATTGCCTAGTTTACCTATGCCTATGGACGGCTCTGGGCTCATATATTCCTAATTTCCTCTCTCCACGGTGCCTCCATCTGCCCTTTGCGCTGTGCTCCCCTCTGCTCTCTGCACTGTGCCCCCCTCTGCGCTGTGCCCCCCTCTGCTCTCTGCACTGTGCCCCCCTCTGCTCTCTGCACTGTGCCCCCCTCTGCGCTGTGCCCCCTCTGCACTGTGCCCCCCTCTGCGCTGTGCCCCCCTCTGCTCTCTGCACTGTGCCCCCCCTCTGCACTGTGCCCCCCTCTGCCCTCTGCACTGTGTCCCCCTCTGCGCTGTGCCCCCTCTGCTCTCTGCACTGTGCCCCCACTCTGCGCTGTGCCCCCTTCTGCCCTCTGCGCTGTGCCCCCCTCTGCGCTGTGCCCCCCTCTGCTCTCTGCACGGTGCCTCCCTCTGCGCTGTGTCCCCCCCCTCTGCACTGTGCCCCCCTCTGCTCTCTGCATGGTGTGCCCCCTCTGCTCTCTACAGGGTGCCCCTCTCTACGCTGTGCCTCCCTCTGTGCTATTGTCACCTCTGCGCTGTGCGCCCTCTGCTCTCTGCACGGTGTCCCTCTCTATGCTGTGCCCTCCTCTATGCTGTGCCCTCCTCTGTGTTGTGCCCCCACTACCCTGTGCCCCCCTCTGCCCTCTGCATCTCTGCTGCCTGTGCTGTGCCCCCCTCTGCTCTCTGCATTGTGCCACCCACTGCGTAGTGCCCCCCTCTGTGCTGTGCCACCCTCTGCTCTCTGCACAGTGCCCTCTGCGCTGTGCCCCCCTCCGCTCTCTGTATGGTGTGCCCCCTCTGCTCTCTGCCCCCCTCTGCTCTCTGCGCAGTGCCCCTCTCTATGCTGTGCCCCCCTCTGCGCTATGGCCCCCTCTGCTCTGTACCCCCCTCTTTGCCCTCTGCGCAGTGTCCCTCTTCTCTCTGTGTAGTGCCCCCCTATGCTCTGTGCATGGTGCCCCCCTCTGTGTGCAGTTTTCCACTCTGCGTAGTGCCCCCCTATGTCTGTGCACAGTGCCCCCCTCTTTGTGCAGTTTTCCTCTCTGCGTAGTGCCCCCTATGCTCTGTGTGCGGGGCCCCCCTCTGCTTACTGAGCAGCAGATAATGACACCAGGTGCTGGAGAGTAACAACTGTGTGATCATATTAGCACCAGCAGTTACAGATACTGTACAAACAATATATTGGGGTGCCCGAGTCCCCTAACCCCCTATGACAAGAACAATGGCAGTCCATTCATATACATGGCTAGCGGCAGCACACACATTGCGGGTGCTCCAGCACCTATCGTTATCCCCATAAATATGGACCCCGCTTAATTACTGTGACGAGCTCTGCTAAACAATGTAAGGAGGAGAATGCAGTATTATAGGTCCTATCTCCTATTAGCCCAGATCTGTGACTCTGTGACTGTGTGTATAACACTGGGCGGAGTCACAATGCTGGGCGGAGTCACAGACATAGCGTCACATATCTGCCCAAATACCTCTCCGCTATCTTCCCGGCCGGACGCGTCAGCCTCCCCACGGTTACCGACTCCTGTGTTGGGGTTAGGAGGGCACCTGAGCCCGGCCATAGGATGCCATGAGGCGGAGGATGAGGCCGCCTCCTGACATTGCTGCGGGCACCGAGGATCCCCGGATCCCCTCTCCCGAGTCTCTGTCAGCCGCCGGGGGGGTGCCCTATGCGTGTCACTGCCTGGCGCACTCCCGCCTGTCAACTGCTGCTGCAGCCTAGTTGCGACCCTGACTCCGAGCCCCTGCCGCCATTACCCGGACAGCAATAGAAGCGCCAGCAGCAAGTGTGAGGGACCTTGCATCCGGTTCACTACAGCGCTACTACACCCCTACCCCTAACCGCATCCGGTTCACTACTACACCCCTACCCCACCCGCGGCGCACCCACCCCTTCCCCACCCGCAGCGCCTCCAGAACCCTTACCCCATCTACCACAGCCCCGCACCTGCCCCTCCCAACCCACCCACGTCACGCCCGCCCCTCCCCCAACTACAACACCTCTAGACCCCCTTCCCTATTCGCAACCCCCACTCTGCCCCATCCGACCCGCAGCACCTCCCGACCCCCTCCCCCATCCACAAACACCGCCACTCCTCCAACCATATTACTTCCGGACACCCTCCCCCATCTGCAGCACCCCCACATCCGGCCCTCTCCCACCCATGGCACCCCCACAATTGCCCCTCCCCCACCCGCTGCACCCCCGCACCCTCTCCCCCATCCGGGTCTCCACCGCACCAGCCACTCCCCCAACCACAGCACCCACTAGGTGATTCATCGCGCCCTGCATGCACCGTTCACGCTGTCGCAAGGGACTACGGCCCCTTAACCATTGCACGTCCTTTGTCCATGCAATATTTCACCACTCAGAAAATTATGATTGACGGTAATACTCCATATAATAAAAATGTTGCACGCCCAAAGGGTTAAAGGGGCGTAGCCCCTTCCGACGGTGTGAATAGCCGTTCAGCAGCTTGTACTGTATACATTTTACATTATTGGTGCACATGCGCTATAAGAAACCTTCTGGTAGAAGAACCCTGTAAATCTTCTTCTGCTCCCATCAGTGGCAGTAAATATTCTGTGGTAGGATAGGAGAGAGGGGATCAGTATTATCTAGAGATGAGCGCCTGAAATTTTTCGGGTTTTGTGTTTTGGTTTTGGGTTCGGTTCCGCGGCCGTGTTTTGGGTTCGAACGCGTTTTGGCAAAACCTCACCGAATTTTTTTTGTCGGATTCGGGTGTGTTTTGGATTCGGGTGTTTTTTTCCAAAAACACTAAAAAACAGCTTAAATCATAGAATTTGGGGGTCATTTTGATCCCAAAGTATTATTAACCTCAAAAACCATAATTTACACTCATTTTCAGTCTATTCTGAATACCTCACACCTCACAATATTATTTTTAGTCCTAAAATTTGCACCGAGGTCGCTGTGTGAGTAAGATAAGCGACCCTAGTGGCCGACACAAACACCGGGCCCATCTAGGAGTGGCACTGCAGTGTCACGCAGGATGTCCCTTCCAAAAAACCCTCCCCAAACAGCACATGACGCAAAGAAAAAAAGAGGCGCAATGAGGTAGCTGTGTGAGTAAGATTAGCGACCCTAGTGGCCGACACAAACACCGGGCCCATCTAGGAGTGGCACTGCAGTGTCACGCAGGATGGCCCTTCCAAAAAACCCTCCCCAAACAGCACATGACGCAAAGAAAAAAAGAGGCGCAATGAGGTAGCTGTGTGAGTAAGATTAGCGACCCTAGTGGCCGACACAAACACCGGGCCCATCTAGGAGTGGCACTGCAGTGTCACGCAGGATGGCCCTTCCAAAAAACCCTCCCCAAACAGCACATGACGCAAAGAAAAAAAGAGGCGCAATGAGGTAGCTGACTGTGTGAGTAAGATTAGCGACCCTAGTGGCCGACACAAACACCGGGCCCATCTAGGAGTGGCACTGCAGTGTCACGCAGGATGTCCCTTCCAAAAAACCCTCCCCAAACAGCACATGACGCAAAGAAAAAAAGAGGCGCAATGAGGTAGCTGTGTGAGTAAGATTAGCGACCCTAGTGGCCGACACAAACACCGGGCCCATCTAGGAGTGGCACTGCAGTGTCACGCAGGATGTCCCTTCCAAAAAACCCTCCCCAAACAGCACATGACGCAAAGAAAAAAAGAGGCGCAATGAGGTAGCTGACTGTGTGAGTAAGATTAGCGACCCTAGTGGCCGACACAAACACCGGGCCCATCTAGGAGTGGCACTGCAGTGTCACGCAGGATGTCCCTTCCAAAAAACCCTCCCCAAACAGCACATGACGCAAAGAAAAAAAGAGGCCCAATGAGGTAGCTGACTGTGTGAGTAAGATTAGCGACCCTAGTGGCCGACACAAACACCGGGCCCATCTAGGAGTGGCACTGCAGTGTCACGCAGGATGTCCCTTCCAAAAAACCCTCCCCAATCAGCACATGATGCAAAGAAAAAGAAAAGAAAAAAGAGGTGCAAGATGGAATTGTCCTTGGGCCCTCCCACCCACCCTTATGTTGTATAAACAAAACAGGACATGCACACTTTAACCAACCCATCATTTCAGTGACAGGGTCTGCCACACGACTGTGACTGATATGACGGGTTGGTTTGGACCCCCCCCAAAAAAGAAGCAATTAATCTCTCCTTGCACAAACTGGCTCTACAGAGGCAAGATGTCCACCTCATCTTCACCCTCCGATATATCACCGTGTACATCCCCCTCCTCACAGATTATCAATTCGTCCCCACTGGAATCCACCATCTCAGCTCCCTGTGTACTTTGTGGAGGCAATTGCTGCTGGTCAATGTCTCCGCGGAGGAATTGATTATAATTCATTCTAATGAACATCATCTTCTCCACATTTTCTGGATGTAACCTCGTACGCCGATTGCTGACAAGGTGAGCGGCGGCACTAAACACTCTTTCGGAGTACACACTTGTGGGAGGGCAACTTAGGTAGAATAAAGCCAGTTTGTGCAAGGGCCTCCAAATTGCCTCTTTTTCCTGCCAGTATAAGTACGGACTGTGTGACGTGCCTACTTGGATGCGGTCACTCATATAATCCTCCACCATTCTATCAATGTTGAGAGAATCATATGCAGTGACAGTAGACGACATGTCCGTAATCGTTGTCAGGTCCTTCAGTCCAGACCAGATGTCAGCATCAGCAGTCACTCCAGACTGCCCTGCATCACCGCCAGCGGGTGGGCTCGGAATTCTGAGCCTTTTCCTCGCACCCCCAGTTGCGGGAGAATGTGAAGGAGGAGATGTTGACAGGTCGCGTTCCGCTTGACTTGACAATTTTGTCACCAGCAGGTCTTTCAACCCCAGCAGACCTGTGTCTGCCGGAAAGAGAGATCCAAGGTAGGCTTTAAATCTAGGATCGAGCACGGTGGCCAAAATGTAGTGCTCTGATTTCAACAGATTGACCACCCGTGAATCCTTGTTAAGCGAATTAAGGGCTGCATCCACAAGTCCCACATGCCTAGCGGAATCGCTCCCTTTTAGCTCCTTCTTTAATGCCTCCAGCTTCTTCTGCAAAAGCCTGATGAGGGGAATGACCTGACTCAGGCTGGCAGTGTCTGAACTGACTTCACGTGTGGCAAGTTCAAAGGGCATCAGAACCTTGCACAACGTTGAAATCATTCTCCACTGCACTTGAGACAGGTGCATTCCACCTACTATATCGTGCTCAATTGTATAGGCTTGAATGGCCTTTTGCTGCTCCTCCAACCTCTGAAGCATATAGAGGGTTGAATTCCACCTCGTTACCACTTCTTGCTTCAGATGATGGCAGGGCAGGTTCAGTAGTTTTTGGTGGTGCTCCAGTCTTCTGTACGTGGTGCCTGTACGCCGAAAGTGTCCCGCAATTTTTCTGGCCACCGACAGCATCTCTTGCACGCCCCTGTCGTTTTTTAAAAAATTCTGCACCACCAAATTCAAGGTATGTGCAAAACATGGGACGTGCTGGAATTTGCCCATATTTAATGCACACACAATATTGCTGGCGTTGTCCGATGCCACAAATCCACAGGAGAGTCCAATTGGGGTAAGCCATTCCGCGATGATCTTCCTCAGTTGCCGTAAGAGGTTTTCAGCTGTGTGCGTATTCTGGAAAGCGGTGATACAAAGCGTAGCCTGCCTAGGAAAGAGTTGGCGTTTGCGAGATGCTGCTACTGGTGCCGCCGCTGCTGTTCTTGCGGCGGGAGTCCATACATCTACCCAGTGGGCTGTCACAGTCATATAGTCCTGACCCTGCCCTGCTCCACTTGTCCACATGTCCGTGGTTAAGTGGACATTGGGTACAACTGCATTTTTTAGGACACTGGTGAGTCTTTTTCTGACGTCCGTGTACATTCTCGGTATCGCCTGCCTAGAGAAGTGGAACCTAGATGGTATTTGGTAACGGGGG
The DNA here is from genome assembly GCF_028390025.1 of Pseudophryne corroboree. NCBI lineage: Eukaryota > Metazoa > Chordata > Amphibia > Anura > Myobatrachidae > Pseudophryne > Pseudophryne corroboree. The sequence goes on from NC_086451.1 coordinate 474,236,310, forward strand.
CACACTGCCTCAATAAATTGTCTAGTTCCCTGTGAACTAACGGCGGATACCGGACACACGTCTAACACCAACATAGTTGTCAAGGACTCAGTTATCCGCTTTGCAGTAGGATGACTGCTGTGATATTTCATCTTCCTCGCAAAGGACTGTTGAACAGTCAATTGCTTACTGGAAGTAGTACAAGTGGGCTTACGACTTCCCCTCTGGGATGACCATCGACTCCCAGCGGCAACAACAGCAGCGCCAGCAGCAGTAGGCGTTACACGCAAGGATGCATCGGAGGAATCCCAGGCAGGAGAGGACTCGTCAGAATTGCCAGTGACATGGCCTGCAGGACTATTGGCATTCCTGGGGAAGGAGGAAATTGACACTGAGGGAGTTGGTGGGGTGGTTTGCGTGAGCTTGGTTACAAGAGGAAGGGATTTACTGGTCAGTGGACTGCTTCCGCTGTCACCCAAAGTTTTTGAACTTGTCACTGACTTATTATGAATGCGCTGCAGGTGACGTATAAGGGAGGATGTTCCGAGGTGGTTGACGTCCTTACCCCTACTTATTACAGCTTGACAAAGGGAACACACGGCTTGACACCTGTTGTCCGCATTTCTGGTGAAATACCTCCACACCGAAGAGCTGATTTTTTTGGTATTTTCACCTGGCATGTCAACGGCCATATTCCTCCCACGGACAACAGGTGTCTCCCCGGGTGCCTGACTTAAACAAACCACCTCACCATCAGAATCCTCCTGGTCAATTTCCTCCCCAGCGCCAGCAACACCCATATCCTCCTCATCCTGGTGTACTTCAACACTGACATCTTCAATCTGACTATCAGGAACTGGACTGCGGGTGCTCCTTCCAGCACTTGCAGGGGGCGTGCAAATGGTGGAAGGCGCATGCTCTTCACGTCCAGTGTTGGGAAGGTCAGGCATCGCAACCGACACAATTGGACTCTCCTTGTGGATTTGGGATTTCAAAGAACGCACAGTTCTTTGCGGTGCTTTTGCCAGCTTGAGTCTTTTCAGTTTTCTAGCGAGAGGCTGAGTGCTTCCATCCTCATGTGAAGCTGAACCACTAGCCATGAACATAGGCCAGGGCCTCAGCCGTTCCTTGCCACTCCGTGTGGTAAATGGCATATTGGCAAGTTTACGCTTCTCCTCCGACAATTTTATTTTAGGTTTTGGAGTCCTTTTTTTACTGATATTTGGTGTTTTGGTTTTGACATGCTCTGTACTATGCCATTGGGCATCGGCCTTGGCAGACGACGTTGCTGGCATTTCATCGTCTCGGCCATGACTAGTGGCAGCAGCTTCAGCACGAGGTGGAAGTGGATCTTGATCTTTCCCTAATTTTGGAACCTCAACATTTTTGTTCTCCATATTTTAATAGGCACAACTAAAAGGCACCTCAGGTAAACAATGGAGATGGATGGATTGGATACTAGTATACAATTATGGACGGGCTGCCGAGTGCCGACACAGAGGTAGCCACAGCCGTGAACTACCGCACTGTACTGTGTCTGCTGCTAATATATAGACTGGTTGATAAAGAGATAGTATACTCGTAACTAGTATGTATGTATAAAGAAAGAAAAAAAAACCACGGTTAGGTGGTATATACAATTATGGACGGGCTGCCGAGTGCCGACACAGAGGTAGCCACAGCCGTGAACTACCGCACTGTACTGTGTCTGCTGCTAATATATAGACTGGTTGATAAAGAGATAGTATACTCGTAACTAGTATGTATGTATAAAGAAAGAAAAAAAAACCACGGTTAGGTGGTATATACAATTATGGACGGGCTGCCGAGTGCCGACACAGAGGTAGCCACAGCCGTGAACTACCGCACTGTACTGTGTCTGCTGCTAATATATAGACTGGTTGATAAAGAGATAGTATACTCGTAACTAGTATGTATGTATAAAGAAAGAAAAAAAAACCACGGTTAGGTGGTATATACAATTATGGACGGGCTGCCGAGTGCCGACACAGAGGTAGCCACAGCCGTGAACTACCGCACTGTACTGTGTCTGCTGCTAATATATAGACTGGTTGATAAAGAGATAGTATACTCGTAACTAGTATGTATGTATAAAGAAAGAAAAAAAAACCACGGTTAGGTGGTATATACAATTATGGACGGGCTGCCGAGTGCCGACACAGAGGTAGCCACAGCCGTGAACTACCGCACTGTACTGTGTCTGCTGCTAATATATAGACTGGTTGATAAAGAGATAGTATACTCGTAACTAGTATGTATGTATAAAGAAAGAAAAAAAAACCACGGTTAGGTGGTATATACAATTATGGACGGGCTGCCGAGTGCCGACACAGAGGTAGCCACAGCCGTGAACTACCGCACTGTACTGTGTCTGCTGCTAATATATAGACTGGTTGATAAAGAGATAGTATACTCGTAACTAGTATGTATGTATAAAGAAAGAAAAAAAAACCACGGTTAGGTGGTATATACAATTATGGACGGGCTGCCGAGTGCCGACACAGAGGTAGCCACAGCCGTGAACTACCGCACTGTACTGTGTCTGCTGCTAATATATAGACTGGTTGATAAAGAGATAGTATACTCGTAACTAGTATGTATGTATAAAGAAAGAAAAAAAAACCACGGTTAGGTGGTATATACAATTATGGACGGGCTGCCGAGTGCCGACACAGAGGTAGCCACAGCCGTGAACTACCGCACTGTACTGTGTCTGCTGCTAATATAGACTGGTTGATAAAGAGATAGTATACTCGTAACTAGTATGTATGTATAAAGAATGAAAAAAAAACCACGGTTAGGTGGTATATACAATTATGGACGGGCTGCCGAGTGCCGACACAGAGGTAGCCACAGCCGTGAACTACCGCACTGTACTGTGTCTGCTGCTAATATATAGACTGGTTGATAAAGAGATAGTATACTCGTAACTAGTATGTATGTATAAAGAAAGAAAAAAAAACCACGGTTAGGTGGTATATACAATTATGGACGGGCTGCCGAGTGCCGACACAGAGGTAGCCACAGCCGTGAACTACCGCACTGTACTGTGTCTGCTGCTAATATATAGACTGGTTGATAAAGAGATAGTATACTCGTAACTAGTATGTATGTATAAAGAAAGAAAAAAAAACCACGGTTAGGTGGTATATACAATTATGGACGGGCTGCCGAGTGCCGACACAGAGGTAGCCACAGCCGTGAACTACCGCACTGTACTGTGTCTGCTGCTAATATAGACTGGTTGATAAAGAGATAGTATACTACTAATATTATATACTGGTGGTCAGGTCACTGGTCACTAGTCACACTGGCAGTGGCACTCCTGCAGCAAAAGTGTGCACTGTTTAATTTTAATATAATATTATGTACTCCTGGCTCCTGCTATAACCTATAACTGGCACTGCAGTAGTGCTCCCCAGTCTCCCCCACAATTATAAGCTGTGTGAGCTGAGCAGTCAGACAGATATATAATATATATAGATGATGCAGCACACTGGCCTGAGCCTGAGCAGTGCACACAGATATGGTATGTGACTGACTGAGTCACTGTGTGTATCGCTTTTTTCAGGCAGAGAACGGATATATTAAATAAACTGCACTGTGTGTCTGGTGGTCACTCACTATATAATATATTATGTACTCCTGGCTCCTGCTATAACCTATAACTGGCACTGCAGTAGTGCTCCCCAGTCTCCCCCACAATTATAAGCTGTGTGAGCTGAGCAGTCAGACAGATATATATAATATTATATATAGATAATAGATGATGCAGCACACTGGCCTGAGCCTGAGCAGTGCACACAGATATGGTATGTGACTGAGTCACTGTGTGCTGTGTATCGCTTTTTTCAGGCAGAGAACGGATTATAAATAAAAGTGGTGGTCACTGGTCACTATCAGCAAAACTCTGCACTGTACACTACTGAGTACTCCTAATGCTCCCCAAAATTAGTAAATCAAGTGTCTCTCTAATCTATTCTAATTCTAAACGGAGAGGACGCCAGCCACGTCCTCTCCCTATCAATCTCAATGCACGTGTGAAAATGGCGGCGACGCGCGGCTCCTTATATAGAATCCGAGTCTCGCGATAGAATCCGAGCCTCGCGAGAATCCGACAGCGTCATGATGACGTTCGGGCGCGCTCGGGTTAACCGAGCAAGGCGGGAAGATCCGAGTCGCTCGGACCCGTGAAAAAAAACATGAAGTTCTGGCGGGTTCGGATTCAGAGAAACCGAACCCGCTCATCTCTAGTATTATCTACCTCCGCACGGGATGCCGAATGTCAGTGATGGAGCAGAAGCGGAGACTGGAAGGGGCAGCGTACAATAATGACTAGCGGCAGATGTAGCGTCTGAGAAGCAATACTTACATTGTTATCTCACAGTATCCCCCGTCCACAATCTAGAACTGGAATGGAGACTACAGCATCATATAATTAGGGAATAATCACTAGAAGTATTGCCAAACTCTCTGTTGGGGGTCATTTCTGTAGTTGGTGCCTTAATTTCTACTTTGACTGATTACTGTAACGTTATTCTTCACGCAGATTAAGCTGACTGTATCGCCCGCTTAGCATATTCCGGAGTGTAAGATACCTTCACTGCTTTAGCCGAGGAAAAGAGAAAAAAACACTTTCATAAATCATTTTTCTTAAATATTCATTTCATTAAACTCAAGGAGGGAAGACTGATTTATAAAACAATTTCTGCTAATGAAATTATTTCAGACGCACGGTTCTCCAAGCTTACATGCTGATTCTTTTTACAATATGCTAATATAATTGACCTCTCTATCATTCATGCAGAATTCCAGTGTGATTCCTTAATGAGACTTGTTGACTTGATAGAAGAACCTTAGAACACTGTAATGTGCTGTACTGTACTGTGTCTTGTATGTTCTGACAAATAACAGTGCAACAATTTACAAACAAAGTAATTAAGGAAAATAAGAAAAAACGCAGGCGTGCCAGGAAAAAGGCAGGGCGTGTTTGTGACGTCAAAACAGGAACTGAACAGTCTGAAGTCATCGCAAGCGCTGAGTAGGTTTTGAGCTACTCTAAAACTATTACAACGGGCGATGTAGTTTCACACTGGGTCTAGCGAAGCTTTTCAGTCGCACTGGTGTCTGCAGAGTGATTGACATGAAGTGGGCGTTTCTGGGTGTGAACTGACCGTTTTCAGGGAGTGTTCGAAAAAACGCAGGTGTGCCAGGAAAAATGCAGGGCGTGTTTGTGACGTCAAAACAGGAACTGAACAGTCTGAAGTCATCGCAAGCGCTGAGTAGGTTTTGAGCTACTCTAAAACTGCACAAAAAAACTTTGTCGCCGCTCTGCGATTCTTTCATTCGCACTTCTGCTAAGCTAAAATACACTCCCAGTGGGAGGCGGCATAGCATTTGGACGGCTGCTAAAAACTGCTAGCGAGCGAGCAACTCGGAATGACCCCCACAGATACTTTGAGCAGAGGCAGCACAGGTAGTAGGATCGACGCACATTACACATATGAAACGTGCACAGAAAAAGAACATTTTCCTCAGTTGTACAGTATATGCCTCTGTATGGGGGAGATGTATCGAGATAAAGTGGAGAAAGAGAAAGTACAGATGTGTCCTTATAGAATGTTGCATATGCACGGGCGCACGCTTTGCGGGAACACTATGCCATGGCAGGCTGCATACACTGGCACTCACACCCGACACCCGATCTCCCATGCTTTGCATGCTGCGATGCCTACGCAATGGGGCAACATTCCATAAGAACACATCTGTACCAACCCTTCAGCCCGTAACTGTCATGTACTGTATCTAGCACAGCCTGTAAAGCGACAAATGCTGATTGGTTGGTACTTTATCTCTCTCCATGTTTGATACGGGTGTGGTATGTTAGGTAGATTAGACTTAGGTTGACAGTGTCTAGGTCGACCACTATTGGTCAACAGTAAGTAGGTCGACGTGGTATGTAGGTCGACAGGGACTCTAGGTCGACATGAGAAAAGGTCGACATTAGTTTTTTTTTAGGTTTTTTGGTGTCGTTTTCTCTGTACAGTGACCGGGGACCCCAATTAGTGCACCGTGTCCCCTCGCATTGGCTCGCTTCGGGCAAGGTGTATCGCTCCACTACCGCTGTGCTCAGCACAGGTTACCGTTCCCAATTGTAGTCCATGTGGATTGTAAAGTATGAAAAAAAAAATGAAAAAAAAAATGTGAAAAACTCATGTCGACCTTTTGTCATGTCGATCTAGAACATGTCGACCTAGAGTACCTCTCGACCTAGAAACCATGTTGACCAAGTTACTGTCGACCAATAGTGGTCGACCTAGACAGTGTCGATCTGCTTACTGTCGACCTAAAGACCGGATCCCATTTGTTATATCTGCCTCTATATAAGCTTTGTATTAGTAAATAGGCACTGCATGTAAAAAAAAAAATATATATATATATATATATATATATATATATGTAGAGTTTATTTACTATGGGGAGATTTATCAAAGCTTGAAGAAAATTGAAAGAGGAGAGAGATAAAGTACCAGTCAATCAGCTCCTGTCATGTTACATGTTGTGTTTGAAAAATTACAGTTAAGAGCTGATTGATTTGCACTTTATCTCTCTCCAGTTTATCTCTGTCTAATATTTGATATATCTCCCCTTTGTACGATGGATAATGAGGGGAACACATTAGGGAAATTAATTAGCATACTGTAGATATATTTTATAAGCATAAGTGCATTTTACACTGTTAGGCAGTATATCACTCAGAGAGAGATAAAGTGGACGGAGATAAAGTACCAGCCAATCATGGTCTAACTGCTGTGTAACAGGCTGCGTTTGAAAAGCAAAGTTATTATAGGAGCTGATTGGCTGGTACTCTATCTACTACCACTTTATCTCTCTCCAACACTTAGTCCTTAGACCCCAGTATATTTTGCGGCAAAATGGAAAACACTAGAACGAACTGCTGATACCTTGACAGCTGAAAGTCGTTCATTTCGGTAGACAGTGGTCAGCGGCAGATACTACAAAACAACTTCCGTTCCACTACCCACACTGCCCCAGCCAGGATCTAGGCTTTTGCCTCAGCAGCCCTGTGAAATATTCCTGCTCGGATTGATAGAATTATTTAAACTGAGCTTGGAATTTTTTTTTACATTTTTTATTCTAAAACAAATAACCCTTCTCGGAGCGCCAGGACCCTCGCTGGGCGTCTTTCTCGCTCAGAATGTGCATCTTGTTGACATAAATAAAAAAACTGGGAGCGACAAAACTACTCTTCTAGATTGGGCTGATACAGTCGATGCGCAACATTTGTACATCTGTGCGCAAGTGCGTCTGAATCCATGTAGAAAGGGCTCCGATGCAGCAGCCACAACTTTTTACAAGCCAAATTCTATTGTGCTTTATATGTGACTTTTTGCAGTTAATGTCTCAGGGGGTAATTCTGATCGTAGATGTGCTAAATTTAGTACATCTACGGTTATTTGCTCTGACATGCGGGGGGACGCCCAGCACAGAGATAGTCCGCCCCGCATGTTAGGCCCTACCCCCCGCACAAGTACAAAAGCATCTCACAGCGGCAATGCTTTTGTACTTGACAAGTAGCTCCCTACCTGCGCAACTCCTGCGTATTGGCTGCATTGCCGGACCGCGCTCCCAAAATGGCGGCCAAATGCCGCCAGCCCGCCTGGCGACCGCCTCGGCCTGTCAATCAGGCAGAGGCGATCACTGGGCTGAAATGCTGATAGCATCTCTGGCGCAAAATTGATCTAACTCGATGTTGTTTTTCAGGGGCTAAAATGCACATTTACTAACAGACGATTGTTCATATTGATTGTTAAATGTAAATTATTGTACGACTTAGCCCCTGAAACACAACATCGAATTAGATTGATTTCAATTTGATGAAAATCGACCTTTAGTAAATATACCGCTAAATATATGAGGACTGAAAATAGTAAAACAGTAAAACTTCTGAACACGCCAGTTTTCAGGGGGTTACCGCAATACTGTATATATGGCTCGCCAATCGCCATGTGTATTACAATGGGTCAGCAGCAGGTATGAGAGATACAGCAGTCCTCATACACTTCTGTAGGGATGCGGTGTTTGCATGGCATTGACTATAGAAGTCTATGGGATTCTTTACGCAAGCCCCAGAGAAGGATCCCTCTCCATCCCCCTGACAATTGCACGTGGGCAGGTAGATGGCCGCGCATCCGCAGAAGTATTCTCGGGTCATAATCCTGGACGTCTTCCCTTTGTAAGGGACAACCCTCCTGGCAGATAAGTGTAACCAGTGATCACAGATGCCGGAATGCTACTGAAAGAGGGCGGAATCTATCACAGCTTTCATGGAAAAATCGATGCATCCCTTCCTATGACCGCATGTGCAGCAATGGTTATATATCCTATATATGATAACGGTATACAGTCTCTAGGTCGACAAGACTTAGGTCGAAAGTGTCTAGGTCAACCACTATTGGTCGACAGTAACTAGGTCGACAGGGTTTCTAGATCGACAGTGTCTCTAGGTCGACATGTTCTAGGTTTACAAGTCAAAAGGTCAACATGAGTATTTCAGATTTCTTCTCTTCTATAGAACTTTTTCATACTTTGCAATCCACGTGGACTACGATTGGGAATGGTAACCTGCGCCGGGCGCAGCGGTAGAGGAGCGAGGCGCCTTGCCCGAAGCATGGCGAGCGAAGCGGTTCCCGGTCACTGTTTAGCGAAAAAGACACAAAAAAAGATTTAAAAACTCATGTCGACCTTTTGACCTTTCGACCTAGACCGTGACGACCTAGAGACCCTGTCGACAGAATCCTTGTCAACCTAGTTACTGTCGACCAATAGTGGTCGATCTAGACACTGTGGACCTAAGTGTTTTCTTTTGCACTGTTTTTGGTTTTTTGTGTTTGTACTGTACCTGATTATGTAGCATGTCAGGCGCTACATACCCCATATAAACAGTGCCTTTACTATAATGGTGCGGGGGTGCGGATGGCACCTGTGTGTCACCTGCCGAGGGGTGACACCAAAATGCCGGTTTCTCTCAGTGATAGGGTACGGGTGCTTCATTGTAACATTATGTGCAGCATTCGGCTCCTGTTACAGGGTAGACGCTGGCACTGCAGACATACAGTCTCTGGGGGCAACCCAGCATCCCTGGGACCCCTGGAGTGATGAAAATGGGGGTTGGGCTGTGAGCCCACACTGCCTTCCCATGATGCCACGCCCTCCCCGCGAAGCCACGTCCCTCAACTTTTTGGCATTTAACATATCCGTGAATTTATGGAAATCTATATACGACACAGCATAATTGTTATTTTTCTATGATGATGACATTGAGGGTTATTAAACCAACAGTGCCCAAATCTACACCGAAGACACAACACCAGGGGGGTTATTCAGAGTTATTACTATTAGCAAACCAAAAAAGTTATCAATTGGGCAAAACCGTGCTGCACTGCAGGTGGGGCAGATATAACATGTGCAGAGAGAGTTAGATTTGGGTGGGTTATTTTGTTTCTGTGCAGGGTAAATACAGGCTGTTTTATTTTTACACTGCAATTTAGATTTCAGTTTGAACACACCCCACCCAAATCTAGTTCTCTCTGCACATGTTACATTTGCCCCACCTGCACCTCAGCATGGTTTTGCCCAATTGCTAACTTTTTTGGGTTGCTAAAAACCCTGAATAACCCCCCAAATCAGCTATCAACTTTCCTTGTCTGCCTTAGTTACACGGCACGACAGTATGCAGCAGACGCTATTAGTTGGGTGGTTTTAGTGAAGATTTGCCGATTTGGACTGTGAGGGCGGATTTGCTGAATTTAGATATTGAGATGATAAATAGTAGTGTCCTTTATTCAGTTTGTCAGTCTGGTTCTTTCATTTTTCCCCCTGTGAGCCATAGAAAGAAGGTTTGAAATATACATTAAGCTCCACGCTGACAGCTTCCCAATTTACACCTTTGCAGAGTCACTTGTAGTCATCGGATCGAATAATTGAAGAACTGTGACCTTAACAAGCTGAGCGTCATCAGAGACGTAGATTTATCATTCCCGGCCAGCTTTTACCGTCAGTCTGTTAAAGACTACTTCATCTATGTAAATGGGAGCGCCGTGTCTGCTCGGAGACGTGGGCGCTCCTAACTTAAATGCACGGTAATTAAGGTGAACTTCACACACACAAAATGCTAATTACATACAGAATATTCTCCTATAAATAAATTCATCTGATAAAATAACTGGAGATAATCCTGAATATCTGCAATTTACAACTGAATGTGGTGTTACTGCACCATTGTCTCATCCGCTATAGGAGGCTCAGTGATATGTCCCACTCTATCTATCTATCTATCTATCTATCTATCTATCTATCTATCTATCTATCTATCTATCTATCTATCTATCTGTCTGTCTGTCTGTCTGTCTGTCTGTCTGTCTGTCTGTCTGTCTGTCTGTCTGTCTGTCTGTCTATCTATCTATCTATCTATCTATCAATCCCTATTCCATATATATCTATCTATCTATCTATCTAATCTATCTATCTATCTATCTATCTATCTATCTATCTATCTATCTATCTATCTATCTATCTATCTATCTATCTATCTATCTATCTATCTATCTATCCCTATTCCATATCTATCTATCTATCTATCTATCTATCTATCTATCTATCTATCTATCTATCTATCTATCTATCTATCTATCTATCTATCATATTAGTAATCCTTTTTACATACTATAAACATTTAATTGCAGGCTGAAATAGAGATGAATAACTTAAATATATAATAATATGTTTTGGGTTTTGTGAACATAAAGGAGGTTGCAATAATTAATCCCACCCCATTGACTGCAACCAGAGCCGGCCCTAACCAATATGATGCCCTAGGACAGGAATTTGGCTGGTGCCCCCTAGCACCACCGCTAGTTCTGCCTCTGACCCTGCACCCCTTTCCCAGCACCACCACCCCCACCCATAGCAGCCCATTTTTTGTTTCCCTACCCCCTGTAATTTAAATAAGAACAGTGTGCACATTTGGCGCACAGACCAAAAAGGTATGTGTTTTGCTGGCAAGGGGCATGGCCACACAATAGTACCCCCAATTCAAATTATGCCTCACAGTAGTGCAACTTTATTCACAATTTATCATATGATAGTGTCCCTTATCCACATTACATCACACAGTAGTACCACTTTACCTTATATACGTTACTCCTCACAGTAGTGCCCCTCATTCACATAACATCATACTGAATTGCTCCTTATTCACATTACACCACACCATATTGCTGCTTATTCACATTACACCACACCATATTGCTCTTTATTCACATTACACCACACAGTAGTGCCCTTTCTATACGTTACGCCACATAGTAGAGCACCTTATACACATAATGCCACACATTGGTAATGCATTTATACATATAATACCACACAATAATGCCCCTTACACATATGACACACATTATTAATGTCCTTATAAACATAGTGCACCTTACACATTTATGCCAACCCTTATTAATGCCCTTATACACATAATTTCCCTTACATATATGCAGCACATTGTTAATGCCCTTATACACATAATGACACACATAATGTCACTTACACACATGCCGCACATTATTGGTGCCCTTATACACATAATGACACACATAGTGCCCCTTACACATGTTACACATTATTAATGCCCTTATACAAATAATGACACATATAGTTCCTGGCGTGAGTCATCTAGCAGCTCTGCTAACGTCGGGCACCTTTTTTTTAATGAAAATGCATCTTATGTGCATTGCTATGTGGCTAGGATGCACAAGCAGCTTCTGCTGATTAAAATGATATGCAGCATGCCTATATACTGTGTGCGACTGTGGCTGTATCTACATACAAAGTGCTGCGCACAGAATATAAGCATGCCGCATATCATTTTAATCAGCAGAAGCTGCTTGTGCCCCTAGGCATACCAGATGCCCTAGGCAATTGTCTAGTTTGCCTATGCCTAAGGCCGGCTCTGACTGCAACGTATGAATCCAGATAATAATACAGCAGCTGTCTTTTTATCTGGTTTCGCTCATTGTTTCAGCGTCCCAGACAAGACAGTGGTCGCTGCTGGTGCACAGTACCATTGGGTAAAGCTGCCTATTTAGCATGTATTACAATTGTACTGCTGAGACACTGTACCCATGCAATTTACACCATCACAGATTGTTGCAAACAGATGAAAAGCATCTTTATTTTAAATAGCATTATTTGCAAAATAAAGCATTTGAAACTGAAATAATGTTGAATAATATACATATATTTTTTTAACAGTTTAGTAAATTAAATACATTTTTGTACTTTATTTTACTGATGAATATCTGGCCTTTCAGTTCCCCTGCGCATGTACAGAAAGTGGCGTCGGTACAGTGTAAGTTAATATTGGGGCAGCTGGATGAGTGTTCCGGAGCAAATCTCTGAGATGACGTACCGCAGGCAGTGGTAGGGCAGGAGCAGAAGGTTCAGAAAACGGTGGTGCACACATCAATCTTATTTCCAGGTACCTACAAAATAGATGGTGAACACATGTATATAGGGGGTCATTTCGAGTTGTTCGCTCGTTATTTTTTTCTCGCAACGGAGCGATTAGTCGCTAATGCGCATGCGCAATGTCCGCAGTGCGACTGCGCCAAGTAAATTTGCTATGCAGTTAGGTATATTACTCACGGCATTACGAGGTTTTTTTCTTCGTTCTGGTGATCGTAATGTGATTGACAGGAAGTGGGTGTTTCTGGGCGGAAACTGGCCGTTTTATGGGTGTGTGTGAAAAAACGCTACCGTTTCTGGGAAAAACGCGGGAGTGGCTGGAGAAACGGAGGAGTGTCTGGGCGAACTCTGTGTGTGTTTGTGACGTCAAACCAGGAACGACAAGCACTGAACTGATCGCCTTGGCAGAGTAAGTCTCGAGTTACTCAGAAACTGCACAGAGAAGTCTTTTCGCAATATTGCGAATCTTTCGTTCGCAATTTTACTATGCTAAGATTCACTCCCAGTAGGCGGCGGCTTAGCGTGTGCAAAGCTGCTAAAAGCAGCTTGCGAGCGAACAACTCGGAATGACCCCCATAGATGGATGCGTCATTGGATTTAATGAGCATAAAGATTGCTCACTTGCCCTACAGATTTTAAGCTTGCGAGCAGGGCCCTCTTACCTTTTTGTCTGCCTTTAATTACCCAGTCTTAATGGAGTAATCGATGGTCGCAGATGGTTGCAGCCTGGCACGGCATGTAGCAAGCTGCGATGCAGCATGCCACATTGCGGCAAAGCTGAACAAGGCTTCATCTGTAATTTCAAATTCTAAAAAAGAAACAAAAACAAAAAAACACCGGGCCAGACAGGTAACGCTCTGCTGCCTGATCATTTTACATAAACACCCTGAATAAAATAAAATAAATCACACACCTCGCTGTGATTGGTGGACTGATATTACAGAGTGTCCCCAAAGTATGACATTTGTAATCACCATGTAAGAGGAGTACACGCCGCTGCCCAGTGATCCGCAGCCAGTGGTCACATCACAGAAAGAGGTTTTCAATTGAATATTGGGCTAAATTTACACTTTTTTTCATCAACGAGGTGAACATAATTTTGGGAACACAGTGACAATGGGGGTCATTCCAAGCTGATTGCATGTAGCAACTTTTTGCTGCTTGTGCGATCAACCAGGCGCCGCCTATGGGGGAGTGTATTTTAGCATAGTAGGGTGCGATCTCTTGTGCAGCCCTGCTATGCTAAAAAAGTTTTGTGTAAAACAAGACCAGGGTAACAGTTACTTACCCTGTACAATGAATCCAGCGATGCAGGTCCCGGAATAGACATCAGACATCCGCCCTCCAAACGCCTGCGTTCGAATCATCACGCCCAGAAAATGATGAGTTGACGCCCTGGAACGCCTTCCTCCTGTTAATATTCTTGCGGTCGCTGCTGCGACCGCTTTCTACGCTAGCGGCATCGACGACGCACCTGCGCAATGTGGGTGCAGCGCATGCGCAGTTCCGTCCCGATCGCATGGCTGCGATAAAGCGCAGCGTGCGATCGGGTCGTAATGACCCCCATGTCACTATAATCCACGCATGTCCATTGATCACAGAACCAAACATCAGCAGCTATAAAGTTTCAGCTTCAAAATTTACCCTCCCCGTTATACCTGTAGCGCGGCCGGCGGCAGTGCCGCCTTTCTGGTGATCTCATCGGGAAGATGGCGCCGCACATAGAAAGCAAAGATTCTGGCACTGTGTCAACAGTCCCCCTTTTTAAAGCCACGCCCCCCTTTACTGTGCATGACTGTTCTAGGCTGCACTGCTCCCATCAACACTATAAGTTGTCCATAGTTACTGCACGCAGTCCACAACACTTTGGGTTGCTACTAAGACAACACCAACAGCCCAGGTAAGTCACCCTGAATGCCTCGTTGTGTGTGTACAACGGCACTTACCGTGGGAGCTCGCTGAACTATTAAGATACTGTATGGTCTGACAAACTTGATTTTACTAAATTAAATTACCTAGGTAATTTGCCCGGCGCTGTCAAGAGGATATGCTTGACCTTTAAACTGCTGTTTAAAGGGATAGTTAGTCCCTGGAAGAACAATGGAATAAGGGTATATACAGCGCTAAAAAACTGGATATGGAAAAACAATCACAATTTATTATAAAAATTGTTGCAACAAATAGACCATTAAATTCATATATATAAAATAATTTTTCATATAAAAATGTGTCAAACAGGGCAGGCACAGCAAGTTTGTTTGGTGTATTATCACACGAGGAAGCCGGACATAATGCACTGATAAGGATCCCTGGAATTATGCCACAGTCCTGGGTGCAGTTTTCAATGCTAGCAAATTAAAGTCCAAATGTAGAGGCAGACCTTTATTTGCTTGGTTCCGGATCAGATTCAGTCCTATTCAAAGCTGGATCTCTGGCGCCTTTGTGGACTTCTGCAAATTTCCCAATTGCTGATGGACTTCTAGGCTTGTTCTGGGTATAGATGATAAATTCAGTGATGCACGGCTCCTCAAAACCAACACGTTTCGCTGTATCCACAGCTTTATCAAGGTGTGGATACAGCGAAACGCGTTGGTTTTGAGGAGCCGAGGCACCAGAGATCCAGCTTTGAATAGGACTGAATCTGGTCCGGAACCAAGCAAATAAAGGTCTGCCTTTACATTTGGACTTTAATCTGCTAGCATTGAAAACTGCACCCAGGACTGTGGCATAATTCCAGGGATCCTTATCAGTGCATTATGTCCGGCTTCCTCGTGTGGTAATACACCAAACAAACTTGCTGTGCCTGCCCTGTTTGACACATTTTTATATGAAAAATTATTTTATATATATGAATTTTATGGTCTATTTGTTGCAACAATTTTTATAATAAATTGTGATTGTTTTTCCATATCCAGTTTTTTAGCGCTGTATATACCCTTATTCCATTGATTTTACTAAATACTGCATTAAAATCAAATGAAAGGAAAACGCCTTTACCAAGTAGAGGATTATATTTGCCGACTTACCTGCTCCTGCACACAACACACACTTTAGCTGACACTCCACTCACCCATACAAACTCATAAACGCACCCCATTACATTCAAGTATAAGTCGTCCATCCAGCGGCATCTCTAGAGAGGAGGGGACCCATGTGCAGACTCCGTGTGTGGGACCCCTCCTCTCCCGTAGCTGTCACCGCCGCTGCTAGCGCACTGACCCCTAGAGACTCTGGCACAGTGCCAGAGTCTACAGCGCATGCACAGGACTCCTGAAAAATGGCCGCCGCTCCAGAATCTCTAGTGGTCAGTGCGCTAGCACCGGCAGTGATGGCTACAGGAGAGGAGGGGGCCCACACTCCGTCGCCGATGGACGCCGGAAAGGTAAGTATAGAAGAAATGGGTGT